>NC_048221.1:4768591-4783513 GCF_002007445.2 Ailuropoda melanoleuca
GGCCCAGCCCCCTCCCCGCCCCACTGGCCCCCCCTCCCGCCACCTGTGGTCTCGGTCTTCACCTGGTACAGCCACTGCCACTGGAAGGGCACAGCCACCTGCAGGAGGATGGCGATGATGCGCGTGAAATAGATGTAACAGATGACCTGCCAGGACACAGGCGGAGGGCCAAGTGTTGGGGCTCAGAGTGATGGCAGGGAGGGGTGAGAGTGGGTACGCCAGCCAACGGGCTAGTTGTACCCTCCCCCCTACCCGGGGCAAGAAACAACACCAAAAACACCTCCAAATACTTCCCTGAGTGAGAACAGGGCTCTTACCATGACGTAGTAATGCCGAAACAGCTTCAGCTTGGCCAGGTTCACTGCCACTGAGAGGTGTGCACAGACCATGGGGGGAAGGGGAGAGGTAGGGAGGAGGGACATTTCGGGGAGTTTCCAAGGGGCAGGAAGTCTGGAGGGGGACTTTCAGAAGACAGGTAGGAGGGGCAGCCAGTGGGGAGGGAGGGGACATCCAGGGATCAGAAAGAGGGGCCTGGAAGTGGGACAGGGGCTGGGGGCACAGCAGGTCCTGGGACAAGGGCCTCACCCTTTCCATCCGTGCCAGATGCGTCCTGGAGGTGCCGGATGGACCTGGAACCAGACGGGGGACACAGACGGCTGTCAGCACTGCCTCCTGCCACGTCTGCGAGGGGCAGGGGTCGGGGGCGGGATCCTCACCAGACCACAGGGAAGAGGATAGCACCACAGCAGATGAGATCCACCAGGAAGAGGATCTCCTTCCAGAGCATGTAGTCACTGGCACCCTCCTCACGGGACTCGATTATGATGTAGGCCACGTTGGCCAGGACCTGTGGCGGGGGGGGGGCGGGTGGCAGCGTGCGGTGGGCAGGCGTGCCCCAAGGGTGCATGCGTGCCCGCCCGCCGGGGGCCCCAGGGCACCTGCAGGGGAATCACGATCCCAAAGATCTTCTTCTCCTTGTCTGACAGGACGTACTTGACGAAGGCCCAGCCGGAGCCGATCAAGGCGATGGTGATGAAGAGGAGAGCGCCCTTCAGCCTGGGGAACGTGTGTGTGGTGAGGGGCCGGCGCCCAGGCCTTCCCAGCCTGCCCCCCGCCTGCCCCAGAGAAGGGCACTCACAGGTGTGTGACGTAGTGCATGACAGCGAGGCCTTCGATGGGGTGGCCCTGGCTGTTGATGACGTAGTAGTTGATCTGGAGGCGGATGGATGGGGGGGGACAGTCAGACAGACAGACGGATGTGTGGGTGGACGGCGGTACAACTAGGAGGATGGTGGTGGATTAGGGACATGGCCAGTCACTGGGGGCATGGTGGCCACGAAGCTGACAGAACCGACAGTGATGACCAGGATAGCAGGTGAACCCAGAAGCGGGCAGTCGTGGCCGTGACAAAGAAGGGGAGTCACAGCTGGATGGACAGACAGTGAGACCGCCAGTCGGGGAGAGTCGGAGCCGGGCCGATGGACAGTCAGACTGAAGGGCAGACAGTCACAGGTGGAGAGGACAGGCAGACAGCTGAGTTGGGTGGACAGCTGGTGGCCACGGTGATAAAAATGGCTGGACATGTGGACAGTTGGGACACATGAACTCCCAAGCCCAGGGTCTGCAGAGCTTTGGGGAGTGGGCTCCATGGGCTTCCTCCTAGACCCAGAGACCCCAGCCCGCCCCCTTCTGCTCCCAGCCCAAGGCTCTCACACTGTGGAAAAGGAGGGAGATGCTCTTGGTGAAAGCCAGGGCTGCCATGAGCCAGTGGATCTTGAAGACGTTGTACCTGGCAGGGGGGTCAGGGACAGAAAGGGGTGGGGGGCATCGGTCAGGGGAAGGGATGGGAGGGCTGTGATGAGGGGAGCTGTGGGACCTCCCAGGGCCAGGGCATTACGTGTTCTTGCAGAGGACGGACACCCAGAAGATGCCAGCGGCCAGGAAGCAGGCAGACATGACCATGTACAGCTTGAAAAGGGGGATTTCCGCCGCTGACAGGAAGCCCTCGGGGTTCTTCTCCCGGATCATGACCTGGGGAGGGGGCAGTGGTGGGTGGTGGGGATTTCATGCCAGCTCTGGATGTGCAGAGCCGTGAGGGTGAGTCTCGCCCTCCCACTCTCAAGCTCCCGCTCCCCGTGCCTCAGTCTCCCCACCTCCCAGATGGGCATATCAGCTTCCATTCCACAGCGTGGCCACAGGCAGGATGTGATGTAGCCGGCCCGCCTCTGCTCACCGTGATGTCGAACGGCTGCTCCCGGCCCGGCTTTGAATTGTAGCAGTTGTGGAAGTTGAGGTTGTACTGGCCTTCCTCAGCCCGAGAGCCAATCACCACGTGGAACTGGGTGGTGGGGGCAGAGAGGGGGAGAGGGGGGCCTCAGCCTGGGGGTCCCCACTCTGGCGGGAGGTGGGGCTGCAGGCGCTCACAGACACTCACACTGAAGTTGTAGGAATTGTTGAGATGCCCGAGACCCAGGACCAGTTCCTTGTCCTTCCCACTGAGGCCCTGAGGGGACAGAGTGCCTGCGTCAGCTGGCCCCAGGCCTGGATCTCCATACACTCCCGAGCCCCCGCCCCGAATAGGAATAGACCTTCCTCCCTCCTGCCCTGGCTTCCTCAAACCTGCTGGTCCCCCTGAGACACTGTGGATTTTGACTTGGCCTTGTCATGAACATTGGTGATCCCTATAGGGGACAAGTGAATGAGTTTAGATATGGACGGACAGAAGGACAGCAGTAAAACAGGGAGGGGGCAGCCATGCAGCCCTGGCCATCCACCCTCCCTGCTCACACAGCCAGCCTGACTCACCACTGTCCACTTTAGGGGTGACTGTGAGCTCTGGCTTCGGGGGCCCTGATTCCGAGGGCACGTCGGGGAGGAGCCCAGGAGAGATGAACAGCTGCTTCTGCTCCCCATACTTCCGCACCTGGACCCTGGGGTGAGGATGGGGGCCTCGGGGGTGAGGCCAGGAGGCTGAAGGCTTGGGTCATGCACAGAATGTGTGCAGAGGGACTCGATGGCCCTTGGGGCCCACAGGATCTCCTTTCTGAGGGCTGGCATCATGCTGAGTCCGTGCTCACACAGCTCCAGCCCTGGCCACCAGCCATCAAGACGGCTGCCCCATCTGGGCGCTGCCTGCACCAGTGACTGTCACTTTCCGTGACACTGACTTACTCATTCCACTGATGTGCATTATTTAACATGAAAATGTATCTACAGACAGGCTACACGGTATTGTTGGAATCTGGTTCTGGGGCCTCAGTTTCCTCCTTTAGAATGGGAATAATAACAGTATAAAGAGTCGATGAGTTAACCCTGTAAAAGCTCGCAGGACGCTCCCTGCCACATAGACAGCATTCGACAAATATGGACGGAGGCTATCCATTCTCACAACACTACTCCATCCTGTGTCTTCTCCCTGGGCCCCCTCCCCTTGCTCTCTCCTTCCCATAAACACAAGGCTGGAAGGCAAAATGCAAAAGCAAGTGGCTTTCCTCCTAAGAGCATAAGGTTCTTTCCAGGTGGCTTCTCATTCCACCTGAGAGCTAATGTGGCTATCACAGCCAGGAAAACACGAATGGAGCCTCTGGTCCATCACCTTACCGCAGATCCTTGGTGTCGATGAGGAAGAGAACCAGGAGGTTGCTACTGTTTTTACGGAGAGGACAGTCCTGGGGGTCCCGGGTCTGGGGAGTGGGTAGGAAGGGGTCCTTGGTTACTGCCTCAAACTAGCCTGGCCCCACCCTGCCTCCTCCCCATCTACCTTGCAAGGGAGGGTCACTTCTTGCTCCCCTCCCTGCGAAAGAACGGCGGGGGGGGGGGACCCTCCTCCCCCCTCCCCCCACCCCCCCTCCTCCCTGCTTGTATTCTTTCTCTAGCTCGCTCGCTCAATCTCCCAAATAAATAAAAACAAATACATAAATAAGGAACAAGAGAAGTCTGGGAAGCTATCACAGCTAAGAGGAGCCCAAGGAGATATAACAACTAATGCAATGTGGTATACTGGAAGGGATCCTGAAACAGAAAAAAGACATTTGNAGAAAGAAAGAAAGAAAGACAGACAGACAGGCAGATAGATAGATAAAATGTTGATGGCTTCCTGCCTTGAGCTGTGGAACCCAGCACACACAGTGCATACAGGCACTGTGACTCTGAGCAAGCCACATACTTCTGAGCTTGTGTCAACACTTGGAAAGCTGGGTTTACAGGTGTAACGTTTTTACAGCATCCCTGAGAGGTGGCTATGAGAGAACAGACCCATGGAAACTGCTCTGCCAGGTACTTGGTACTCAGTGGGCATTAAAAAAATGCTAGCTACTCATTTTGACTGCAGGAACTAGGGATATCTTGTGTATTGGTGTGCCCTCCCCCCACCAAGCCCAGCTCGGGGCCTACCACATATTGCGGGAGATTTTATTATTCTCACGTTACAGATGAGGAAACCGAGTCTCAGAGAGGCCAACGGACTTGCCCAAGATCACACGGATGAGAGGCGGAGCTACGAACTGGGGGCTAGAGCGGGGGGGATAGGGAAACTTGTGCACCTCGCCCTCAACCAGCAAATTCCTCAAAGCCCCTCACCAGCGGGGTCTTCTCTTCTGTCTCCTGGAGGCCCAGCCGCAGGAGGCTCAGGTCCACCTCCAGGGAGCCATTGGCGTAGAAGCCAAAGCTGTTCAGCGGGATGTCTGCTCGCTTCTCCCCCTGCCGGAGACCAAAGAGGCAGAGGCAGCTCAGACTTCTTCCCACCAACTCAGCCCCAAGGCTCTGGCGCGAGGTAGGAACAGGGTAGCCCCAGCTCCTCCAGCCACTGTTCTGAGAGTCCAGGAAGGGAAAGCCTGGGGCACCTGGCAGTTCCCGCACTGGGTGACCACCACCCCAAGAGCCGAGTTATTTATCTTGGTGTGCCGAGCCCCGACCTCCCAGACACTTTGTAGATTCCAAGATCCCAGTGAGTGCCCAGAGGACTCCATTCTAGAAACCCCAGGGACTCCCCTGGGCGGCGCCAAGGGCCCCAGCGCCCCGAGAGCGATCCCAAGAATTTAGAGGGCTAAGGGGGGGTGGGTGGTCTCTGGAGGTGAAGTCCCACCCCCAGTGGGCCGGCCACGGCCCTAGCGTGGCACGCCAGGCAACTCCACGCCAGGACTGAGGGGGACTCCTCGGACGAGACCACTCGGGGCCTGGAAGCGGGGGGCGACGGACCGCTCCATCCCGCGTAAGAAGAGGGGAAGGTAGGACGAGACCACTCCAAACCAGGGGCTTCTTAGGAGCAAAACTGCGCCCCCCGCCCCAGTCCGCCGCGCGGCGGGACTCACAGTCAGCGCCAGCCGGTGGATGCGTCCAGAGCAGCTGCCCAAGAGCAAGAGCAGCAGTAGCCGCTGCCCCCACTCCGCGGGGCTCCGGCGGGCGAGCCCCCTCCTCTCGCTCACTGCCATCTCTGGAGCCGCCACCTCCCCTGACACCGCCTCTGACGCACCCACCCGCCAAAGGGTGAGCCAATCGCCGCACGATGGGGGCCGACCCTCTGGCATGTCCCTCCCTCCCAGCCAATCAACGACCGTTTCCTCGAAAATCCGCACCACCACCCCCACGACGCCAAATGGACATCACCAATTCCGAATGGGCTGCTGATACTGTTTAACCCCGCCTCCGCTCTCACCAATCACTAGAAAAGATTGTACTGATGTAATTTGATAAACAGTACATCTAACCAATTCTGATGGATCTGATATCCCGCCCTTGAAGCGGAATTCCTTTACCCACGCCCAACTGAAGATCAGTCCAGGACTACATTACCCAGAATGCAGAGAAAAGACAGCGCTACAGGGCATTCAATAAACTACATTTCCCAATANTCCCCAAGGATGACTTCCTCTTTTTACGCAGGGTATGTGGCTCCCAGCCAGAGCGCAGGCTTTTGGTAAACACGCACATCTGCCGAGGCCTGTCCTGTTCCAATCTTCCTGATCCACGAAAGGCCGAAACCTAGCCCCAGGCTAAATCTTAACCCTAGCATGACCTATGACCCCGGGCCGAATTCCAGCGTAAGGCGGAGCTTCCTCTATCCTAAAGTGAGGCAACTAGTAGCCCACCCACAGATCCCAGGCTGGACCTGTCGATGGGTTGAACACCAACCCCAGGCTGAGTCCTGACCTGCAAATGAGCCCGGACATTAGCCTGAAATCTAGACTTCCCCACTCACTTCTGACCCTCGACCTACACTGAGCCTGGGCCTAATCTCTGGTTGAGCCTCCCACCTGGACTGAGCCCTGACCCAAGACTAGGCCTGACCTCTGGACTCTAGTTTGAATCCAAGACCCCCTAGTGGGTAGCTGACCCCTCCGCTAAACTGACCCCAGCCTGAGATCCCATCCCAAATGTGGTGCTGACCTGGAACGAATCCTAATTCCAATTTGAGTTTGAAGCCAGCGTCGAGACTCTAACACCAGGCTAAGCCACTGAGATCAGAACCCATGCCGAGCCCCTGCCTCATCTGGTCCCCCAAGCCCTGGAGCACAGCCCACTTTGCAACTTGAGGTTTATTCTAGCTCAGAAGCCACCAGCAGGTGGGGCCAGGTCCCCACAGAGCCATCTGCCCCATGTGGGCTCCTGGGCCTGTCTTCCTGGGTTCCCCCGGTATGTGTACTGACTGGTCTGTGTACCGAATGGTATGTGTATTGGGAGCCTGGAGGCTTAGAGCCTAACTTGAGCCTGGGGGCTCTGGGGCGTCTGTCACATAGACACTGAGGACCAAAGGCAGGACAGGATGAGGGTGGGAACCGCAGGGTTCTCTCCCGTTTCATCTCAGTGCCTTAAAGAGATTACTGAGGTGTGAACAGATTTTATGAGGGAGGTGACAGACTTCCGAGCCCCAGGGCCCGAGTGTCTGGAAGGAGAAGTGGAGTCGGAACCAGGGTCTGTGCAGACAGTGAAACCTGATTGGGTACAAACGGATGCGACTGGAAAATGGGCAGGTGGAAGGGCGAACTGGATGAGGGCCGAGGAAAGACCTGGGCCCGGTGCCCCAAGGACAGCCTGTCCTCAGTTTCCCGGCCCAGACTTCGGGAGGAGGGGGAAGGCAGGATGCGGTGGGGGTGCTAATGGACCGGGCCTTGGCGGAGGCGCGTTCTGGGCAGGATCCAAGTCCTGCCATCCGCCCTGTGGCCGGAGGGAACCAGACCATTAGTGGGCCCAGCATAGATGTCTGGAGCCGGGCCGGCCCGCAAGAGCGGGGTGACCTCAGGTTCTCCCAGCGACGGGGTGGGGTAAGGACCTCGCGGTTTGGGGTTTTAATGTCTTGTCCCTTTAAGGAATGGTTGAAGGAAAAGAGAAAAGTAAGAACAGTCCCGGGCGGGGTAGGTTGGGGAGGATAGGATGGGAAAAGGGGCCCAGGGCATTCGGAAAATGGGTGGGGGTCCTTTAAGGCGTCCGTCCAGTGGCGGCTGGTGGCAACTTTCCTTTAAGAGGGGGCGGGGCGTCCGTTGAACCCCGCCTCCTGGGGGGGGTCCCACCTTTTGGGCGCGGTTCTAGGCCTTCGAGCAGATGGGGGCGTGACAGGGCCCGCGGGGGCGGGGCCTCGCCTGGAGGGGCGGGGCCTGGCGGGCGGGGCCGGGCGCCGCTCCAGGCTGAGTCTCCCGGAGGCGGGCGGCAGGGACCGGGCGCGGCGGCGGCGGCGGCTTCGGCGGGAGCAGCATGGATTGGGGCACCGAGCTGTGGGTGAGTCCGATCGGCCCGGCTCCAAGTTCCTCCCTTTCTGGAGTCCAGACCCCCTCCCCCTTTGCTTCTGCAAGACCCTAGCGGGGGCTCGGCGCTTTCCCCTTCAGAGACCCCTGGCGTCCCCGCTTTTCGCCTTCTCTCGGAGTTTCCCAGGGCGTTTCAGGACGCCCAGGGCGAAGGGCGACCTTGCAGGAGCGGACCAGGGAAACTGAGCGCGGGGTTCAGAGTGAAGAAGGCAGAAGTCCTGGGACCAGGCCGGGGCGGCCGGGCGAGGTCACCTATTTTGAGCACCCTGGCTGGGCGGGCGGCTTATCTTACGGTCCCTGGGTCCCTGCCCGCCGCCCGCCTGTCCGGCTCAGGCGGGGGAGGGGACCCTCTGGCCACTTTAAACCCCACGTGGGACCTAGAAGTTCTGACCGCCCTTTCGGCGCCTCCAATCAACACCTAGGGGCTTGGGAAGCTCTGGGGGGGAGGGGGCTCTGAGGCTCAGCCCCCTCAGCTCTGAGGCTCAGCCCCCTCCCCCATCCCGCCCCAGGCACTGGGAGGGGCCGCCCCTAGGCAGCCTCTTACCTCTGCTGTGTGGAAGCCCCAGAAATTTCCCCTTGTCCTAGTCGGGACCTCTGATCCCTCCTTTTTATGGGGGCGGTGGCATCCCTGGGGTTCTGGGTACAGCGTGGTAACTAGATTCCTTCCCCCACAACTCTGGAATTTCTTTCGGAGGCGCAGTGGAGTCAGTGGGGGAAACTGAGTCACATATGGGGGGGACCCCGGGAAGCATGGCGACCCGGGGAACATGGTGCCTGTCTCCCGGACATTCTGGGGCCCCCCAAACTGCGGCGAACCCTGCCCCTCTGGTCCTGACTCACGCCGGGCCGGCCGGATTTTCCGGAATCTTGGGAGGGGGGATTAGGGGAGCCGGGGCAGGGGGGAGTGGCTCTGACCCATTCCACACCCCTCTTGGCGGTCTGGAGACGGGGACCCTGTAGTCCGGCTGGGGCCCCGCCCCTGTTCCTTGGCCCTTCCCGGGAAGGGGAGGGGGTTCCCGCCGGTTTCCTGCCTCCCCCCGCGCCGCGCCGGGGCGGGGCCGGGAAGCCACACCTTCTAGCTCAGAGCCTTGAGGCTTCTCCCGCGCCTGGTCCTTCGGCCGTGGGGTCCCGACGTCGTGATCCCGAATCCTCCACCCGCTTCCAGGATCAGTTAGAGGTGCTCGAGCGGCACACGCAGTGGGGGCTGGACCTGTTGGACAGATATGTGAAGTTCGTGAAAGAGCGGACCGAGGTGGAGCAGGCTTACGCAAAACAGCTGAGGTGAGACCCTCGGGTGGACCACCTGGGGCTTGGGGAAGCGTTGGCCGGCCGGGGGCTCAGCCTTTCTGCCTCTGTCCGTTAGGAGCCTGGTGAAAAAATACCTGCCCAAGAGACCTGCCAAAGATGACCCGGAATCCAAGTAAGGATGGAGAGGGATTGCCAGGCTAGATTTGGGGGGCCCCAGGGGTGTCGGTCTCACTTTCTCTCCCTCAGCTAGGCTACCCAAGCAAGCCCCTCACCTCTTGCTTCAGTTCCCACCTAGAGAGATGAGCATGGATGCATGATCCCAATCACCTGTGCTGGAATCCCAGATCCACTCTTTTCCAGCCCCACGAGTCTGGGCAATTGACTTGAGTTTTCCATTTGCCTCTCCTATTAAGTGAGTGAGGCTCAAGCAGTTACCAAACAAGTGACTCTGGGAAATTGAGTTATGTTTTATGCCTGTTTTCCTCACCTGTGAAACTGGATGATGATGATAACTTGTAGGGCTCATGCAAAGCATAACTGAGATAGTGCGGTGAAGCATTGTCTAGCCCGCAGTCCGTGTCATGGGAGCATTTTGCTTCATTCCACGTCCCCAGTTCCAGAATCCAAAAAGCTCTAGAAATCAAAAGATTGTTTTGGCAGCTTGTTTGGCAGCAACCTTTGACCTGACCTGACTTAATGTTCATCCCATCCTTGGTTTTTATCCCACTTTATGTGAATATTAATACCTCCCGCTGCAAAAACATTCATGGTGTTTGATTACAGGATGTTGCCCCTGAACCCACTGGGGTGATGCATAAAAGATGGTACAAGCATTCTGTCCCCTTTCTAAACCTGAAAAACTCTGAGTTCCGAAATGCATCCCACTGAAGGGTTTGGGGTAAGGGATGTGGACCAGAATTTATGGTTGCTTCCAGGAGGAATGTGTCGGGGTTTTCCCTTTCCCGTACTGGGTTTTCCCTTTCCCATTAAGAGGTGGGTTCTGGGACATCTGGCTCCTAGTACCTGACCTTGGCTCGCTACCCCTGCCCATCTTGCCCCAGGTTCAGCCAGCAGCAGTCCTTCGTGCAGATTCTCCAGGAGGTGAATGACTTTGCGGGTCAGCGGGAGCTGGTGGCCGAGAACCTCAGTGTCCGTGTGTGTCTCGAGCTGGCCAAGTACTCGCAGGAGATGAAACAGGAGAGAAAGATGGTGAGTGGTCCCCTCTTCTGGGTCTTCTGAGGACCGCCACCTCAACCCAGGTGAGCCTAACCATTTCTGTTTGCACAGCACTTCCAGGAAGGCCGTCGGGCTCAGCAGCAGCTGGAAAGTGGCTTCAAACAGCTGGAGAATGTGAGTTTGTGGGCATGGAGAAGGGTGGCTCTGGCCCCGAGGAGCAGGCTGAGGGTTGCTGATCCGTGTTGTCTGGCCTGGAGCCCCTCTCTCCCATGGGTTTCCAGCATGCCCATCCCCCCCCATTTGCGGGGGTGATGTCTCCCCAGTTCCTGAAAACTTGCTTTCTCACCCACTACCCTCCTTCTGGTTCTGTCCCCGATAGAGTAAGCGTAAGTTTGAGCGGGACTGCCGGGAGGCTGAAAAGGCAGCCCAGACCGCTGAACGACTCGATCAGGATATCAATGCCACCAAGGCGGACGTGGAGAAGGTACCTGTGGGGTCTGGGACGGGCTTGGAGGTCCGACGGGGATGGAGCCAGAACCGGGCAGCGACCCCTGCCTCGATATTCCTCAGGCCAAGCAACAAGCCCACCTTCGAAGTCACATGGCAGAAGAAAGCAAAAATGAGTATGCAGCCCAACTACAGCGCTTCAACCGAGACCAGTCCCACTTCTATTTTTCCCAGATGCCCCAGATATTTGATGTGAGTGTTCCAGGACCCCAGCCCGCCCTCCTGAAAGGCCCACAAAGTTAACTGGCTCTTACACGTTAACCTTAGCGGCAATGTCCCAATCTCTAAATCGAAAAGGAATTAGAAACGACAGTGAGCTCTGTCTTTACTCAAACTGTTTTTTTCTGCCAGGAATGTCTTTGCTTCAAAAAACTCCTATTCATTCTTCTAAGCCCCAGCTCTAACAACCCCTCTGAAAGGCCTCGAATTTCCACTCCACTTCACTCCACTCCATCCTGGGATAGACAGTATCTATGCTGGGTCTGCTCTCTGTTCAAAGTCCTGGCTTCACTGTCACCTCCTTTGAGAAGCCTTTCCTGACTCCCTAGGCAAGGCGGGAGCTTCCTCAAACTCCCCTCTCAAACCTCCCCTGTGCCGTGTCTCTCCTCTGGCCACCCTGGGCTGGAAGTCTCTGTTCGATTTTGTGTTTTCCCCACCAGACCGGGCTCGGGGCTGGGGCCAGTGTGGAGCCCCATCATTTTGCGGACTGAATCACTGCTCCTGGTCCCATTTGCGCCCCTGTCTTTGTCTCTGCAGAAGCTGCAGGACATGGATGAGCGGAGGGCCACCCATCTGGGGGCCGGGTATGGGCTCCTGTCGGAGGCCGAGCTGCAGGTGGTGCCTATCATTGCCAAGTGTCTGGAGGGCATGAAGGTGGCTGCAGACGCCGTAGACGCCAAGAACGTGAGTGTGGGGTCCTGGGCGAATGGGCTGACAGGCGGCAGTAGGAGGACCCCAGACCCTAACTGCTCCCCGCCCCTCCCTTGCAGGACTCCCAGGTCCTCATCGAGCTGCACAAGTCAGGCTTTGCCCGCCCTGGTGACGTGGAATTCGAAGACTTCAGCCAGCCCATGAACCGTGCGCCCTCAGACAGCAGCCTGGGCACCCCCTCCGATGGACGGCCTGAGCTCCGCGGTTCGGGCCGTAGCCGTGCCAAGCGCTGGCCCTTCGGCAAGAAGAACAAGGTGGGGGCCGGAGCCCTTGGGAGGGGGAGTGTGAGTGGGGACGGGGGGGCCCCCACTGACTCAGCCCCAGCCGCCGGGACGCTGAGTCCCAGGCAGGAATTTTCCTCTTGGCTGCTGGCCCGGGCTGGAGGGAAGGGAGGCGGCCCAGCTATTGGCCTGGGAGTCCCCCAAGGCTGACGGGGCTGCAGGGAGGGGGCCTGTGGCGTCTGTCTGCTGCTTCTTGGGATGCTGGGAGAAGACCTGCTTCTGGGATTCAGGGCTGGATGAGGGCTTGGCATACTAACCGTAAGACTCCCCTGGAGTCTGTCTCTATCCTGCCAATGGGTCCTTGGGCTCCCGACCCTCAGGCTGTTTTTCCTTGGGATTTTTGACTTGTAATGTCAAGCACATACCTGGACACCCCTGTTTTATACCTTAGACCCCCCCAAGTTTATATCTCATGACCCCTGTTACATACTTTTGATCCCTCTTGACATACAATTTGATACGTCTCTTCAGCTTGTACGTGAGACTCCCCCAGCTTCAACCCCACCTGTAACCCTTCTGATACTACATGCCTTCTACCTTCCTCTCAGCTTGCCTCTGACCTCTGTGGCCAATACCTGTCTGAGACCTTGAGTCCCTGAATGCATTTCCCTGTACCTTCTAGACTGTGAGCCCAGAAAGCTAGGTGGACAGAACCCTGGGCCTCCCTGCCTGCCACCCCCTCCCCAGGCCCCATGCTAGGTACTGGATATAGAATTCAAGGGAGGGGTCACAAACGGGAGGCGGGGGTAGGAAGGGTCTGGCCTTCCGGCTCACAGTCTAATGCCCTTCCCACCACCTCCCAGATTTTTGTGTTGCTCNCCCATCCCCCCGCTCCGGCCTCGACCCCTTGGCCATACTGAGTGAGATCAGTAAGTCGGTCAAACCGCGGCTAGCATCCTTCCGCAGCCTTCGAGGCAGCCGTGGGGTAAGTGAGGCCTCCAGGGGAGGAGGGGGCGGCCCCAGCCTGCCCAGCGGCTGGGTGGCGGGACCCTGGGCTCGCTTCCTGCCGCCGGCTGGGCCCCCTCCTCCAATTGCCAGACCCGTCCCTGCTTTGCTCTGTGCATGGCCTTGCCCCCCAAGAATCTTGGGTGGGGAGGAAGGTGGACTTGGTATGTCTTAGCAGTGTCTTAGAGCCTGGAAGCCGAGAATCCCTGATCCCAAACTCAGTCTTCTTCTCACCTTGCAGACCGTGGTGACCGAGGATTTCAGCCACTTGCCCCCAGAGCAGCAGAGAAAACGACTTCAGCAGCAGCTGGAAGAACGGAATCGTGAGCTACAGAAGGAGGTTGACCAGAGGTAAGATTGGGGGCAGGCAGGCAAGGAATAAAATAAAAGAATAGATGAGCTATACTGAAATGGTACTCCGAGCTCTCCCCTACAAGCCTCAGGCCCCGGTGGTTTTATAGGTGATTCCTAGCACACTTATATGGAAACAGCCACTTCCCCCTCTTACACAAGTCAATGCAGCAAACAGAGAAAGAGTGAAAGCTGCCAGCTCATGTAGGAGGCTGGTGGAATCACTTCCCATATCAGTTAGCGAGAATTCAAGAAACTCAAATTCTGGGCTGGCTCCTTTTACTTCACTTAGGATCTTAGATGCAGAATTCTAGCCAGACAAATCCAATGGTGTATTTTAAAAATAACGTTTCATGTGATGGGGATAGTTGCACAACAGTGTGGATATACTTAATGCCATGGAACTGTACACCTAGATATGGTTCAAGTGGGAATTTTCACATTATGTGTATTTTACCATAATAAAAACATAGTTTTTTCTTAAATACAAGTCATCCTCAATTGGGTGTTATCCCAGTAACGCAAAGATGGTTCAATATAAAAACATCTATTAATCTCATTTACTACAATAATTGGCTAAAAAAAAATAATGCACAGAACATGGTTATCTGTTTAATAACTCAAACACTTAAAATACTAACAGTAAAAGAATCTGCCAGATTAAAAAAAGAAAATCTGTACTCACTTCTTCCAAGCAACAAGATCCTCTTCCCAATCCTCTTCAGTGATAGGAATGACGTTTCCCTTTTGTGGACAGGCAGCCGAGTTCTGTTTTGCCATTTGCATAGAACCTCTTGTACAAAACTTCTATCGTACGAAGCTTTGATTGGTGTAAAGTTCCATTGGGATCCTTGTAGTTCCTGAATCTTTATTTTTATTTATTTATTTATTTATTAAAAGATTTATTTATCTGAGAGAGAGAGAGCACAGACGGTCCAGAGGGGCAGAGGGAAAGGGAGAAGCAGACCCCCTGCTGAGGGGGGAGGCCAACATGGGGCTCGATCCCAGGACCCCGGGATCGCGACCTGAGCAGAAGGCAGACGCCTAACCGACTGAGCTACCCAGGCGCCCCCTGAGTCTTCATGATGTGGGGGTGAAGGGAGCATGCTTTGGTGTCAGGACAGGCTGGCCTTGAATTCCAGCTTTTTGACCTCTCTGCTTGTTTGCTATCTGTGGCGTGGATGTGGTGTTAGGACTGGAAAGAAGTTGAACCCAGGTTTGACATACTCCAAGGTTGATGCTTGTGACTACTGACTGCCTATATATATAGTCTTGGAGAAAACAGGGACCGGGACTAATGGTGATAATACCGAGCATTTATAGAGTGTTCACTGTGTGCCATACACTATTTCAGATCCTTTACATAGATTCACTGGCATTCCCAAGTTCTCCTGAGACTGTGAGCCGGGGCAGAGTCCTGCTTGTCTTGTTTAGGGCTGTATTTCTGATGGCTGGAACAGCGCCTGGTATGTAGCAGATTGTCAGTATGCATCTGAGTAAATAAAGGCACCATTCTCATCTTTGCAGCCACTCACATGAGATGTATGCATCATTATCCCCATTTCCCAGATTTGCATACTGAGACAGGTCCAATAACTTTACCGAGACTCACAGACGAGGAAATGCCCAGACTGGGATTTGAACCCAGGCAGTGAAGCACTAGCATTTTGAAGTTAAACACTGTCTTATCTTGCTGTTGGCTCCTTGAAGCCAAGCACTTTTTTTTCTTTCTTTTTTTTTTTTTTTTT
>NC_048221.1:4784310-4785093 GCF_002007445.2 Ailuropoda melanoleuca
ACCGTAAGACTCCCCTGGAGTCTGTCTCTATCCTGCCAATGGGTCCTTGGGCTCCCGACCCTCAGGCTGTTTTTCCTTGGGATTTTTGACTTGTAATGTCAAGCACATACCTGGACACCCCTGTTTTATACCTTAGACCCCCCCAAGTTTATATCTCATGACCCCTGTTACATACTTTTGATCCCTCTTGACATACAATTTGATACGTCTCTTCAGCTTGTACGTGAGACTCCCCCAGCTTCAACCCCACCTGTAACCCTTCTGATACTACATGCCTTCTACCTTCCTCTCAGCTTGCCTCTGACCTCTGTGGCCAATACCTGTCTGAGACCTTGAGTCCCTGAATGCATTTCCCTGTACCTTCTAGACTGTGAGCCCAGAAAGCTAGGTGGACAGAACCCTGGGCCTCCCTGCCTGCCACCCCCTCCCCAGGCCCCATGCTAGGTACTGGATATAGAATTCAAGGGAGGGGTCACAAACGGGAGGCGGGGGTAGGAAGGGTCTGGCCTTCCGGCTCACAGTCTAATGCCCTTCCCACCACCTCCCAGATTTTTGTGTTGCTCTTTGCATGCGTTTTCTGTGTGTGATTGTGCATCTTGAGTTGTGGTTTTCTTACCGTTTTTTTTTTCTTTTCTTTTCTCTGTTTTGTTTTTTCTTTTTTCTTTATTACATCCGTCCGTCCATCCATCCTCGTTCGTCCATCCATCCTCGTTCTCTACATCCTCCCACCCCTCCTGACCCACCCCCCCCCCCGCCCCCGCCCGTAGCCACCCCCCTTACCCC
>NC_048221.1:4786713-4841439 GCF_002007445.2 Ailuropoda melanoleuca
TCTTTTTTTTTTTTTTTTTGCTTGTTAAGTCCTATGGGACTGTTCTTTCTGATCTGTATGTCTGTGTCATCCTAGAGAAGCCCTGAAGAAAATGAAGGATGTGTATGAGAAGACACCCCAGATGGGGGACCCTGCCAGCTTGGAGCCCCGGATCACGGAAACCCTGAACAACATTGAACGACTGAAATTGGAAGTGCAGAAGTATGAGGTCAGGGAAGACCCTGGGGAGGGGTGGGGGCCAGCGGGCCTGGCTGAGTCACTTCCTGGGGGGGGGATGGGGACAGGGAGGTGTTGGGTGGGGGTGGTGCTCCAGCTGTTTCTCATCACAGCCTTGGGTGTGCATGGGTGATCTCAGGAAACTTCCAGGCCCAGAACGGGCTGACCCCGGAGCCCTGCCCTGGAATTGACTGTGTGACTCCCTCCTCTCAGGCTTGGCTGGCAGAAGCTGAGAGCCGGGTCCTGAGCAACCGAGGGGACAGCCTGGGCCGCCACACCCGGCCTCCGGACCCCCCAGCCAGTGCCCCACCAGACAGCAGCAGCAGCAACAACAGTGGGTCACAGGATAACAAGGAGAGGTGAGTGTGGAGGCCAGAGTGGGTCTGTCCGCATGACCTGGGAGGCCTGTTCTGACCTGCTTTGCTCTCCCCAACCAGCTCTGAAGAGCCCCTCTCCGAGGAGGGTCAGGATGCCCCCATCTACACGGAGTTCGATGAGGACTTTGAGGAGGAGCTGGTGTCCCCCATAGGTCACTGTGTGGCCATCTACCACTTCGAAGGTGAGGACAGCTTGTGTGTCCCCATCAGCTGCTTAGGGGATGGGCGGTCTTTCTGGCTAGGTTGTGTTTACCCTCACCTGAAGCAGATCTGAGCCCACTGCCCCTCCACGACAGGGTCCAGCGAAGGCACCATCTCCATGGCCGAGGGTGAAGACCTCAGTCTCATGGAGGAGGACAAAGGCGACGGCTGGACCCGGGTCAGGCGGAAACAGGGAGGTGAGGGCTATGTGCCCACCTCCTACCTCCGTGTCACGCTCAACTGAACCCTGCCGCAGGCTGGAAGAAGGGGGCTGTTGGCTGCTGCTTCTGGGCCACGGGGGGCCCCAGGACCTACGCACTTTATTTCTGCCCCCGTGGCTTCAGCTGAGACCTGTGTAACCTGCTGCCCCCCATCCCCCTCCTCATCCCAGACAGACCCGCTGTGCCTTCCACCATTGATGTACATACTCGTGTTTCAAGTCTTTTCTTCCTGATGCTGGGCTAGGGCCATTTTGTTTTATATAAAAAATTCTATAAAGCTTTTGGAGTCTCTGCCTTTTTAGAAGATGTACATACTGGGGCCGGCTATGCAAAGGCAACCTTCCTTCCTGGCCACAGAGGGAACGAAAGGGGGGGTTAACTTGGGCACAGCTTGGACAAAAGTTCCCTGGATTTGGGTGCTTGTCTGTGACTTCAACGTAGGAAGAAAAGCGCCAAACATCCTGTGTTTACTACGGCTTTACTGAGAAAAGGTGGTGTTGAGCACCTACTGTGTACCAGGCATTCTCCACCCATGATATTTGAACACTGAGCTTTAATCCCTCAGGACAACCCTTAGAAAGTACACAGCCTCGCTTTTACGTTGAAGGCAGGCACAGAGAGGTTGAGTCATTTGCTAGAAGTCACACAGCTCTTAAAAAGCGTCGGACCTCTGGCTTCTGGGTAAGAGATCTGAAAATTCTCTTACCATTAAAAGCCTCATGGTCTCCATTTGTAAGATATGTGAGTGGGAGTGGAAGGTGGGATAGGGCCTCCAGACACGTGGATTTTCTAGTGTGGGGGAGGAGGCTGTTCCTCACCCTAGGATCCATGTATATTTTTAGGGAGCAGTATGGGTTTTTGCAAATCTCCCCCGCCCAATCTGTGAGGCAGAATCGGGGTTCCCACTGCGTTTGGCTATGTGAACAGCTTGGGGCAGCTTCCTGGTGTCCGCCAGGGTTTCCCAAAGCCTAGGTGTCCCAGTGTGAAGAAGGGGGTCTGTGCTTTCAAACATCAGGCTCCAGGTGCTGCGAAAGGACACTGAGCACGCGCTGGAACTTCTCGAGACGTGCGGCTTGTGGCGCCCCTACACCTCGGCTTCCCCAGAGGAGCCTCTGCACGAAGCCTGTGGTCAGGGCCTCCCTCAGCTGCGGGTTCGGCCGGAATCCTGGGGGCGGGGCCAGGCGGGTTGGGGGCGGGGCCCAGGCTCCTGCCTTGCCCCACCCTGCACCTGCCTTCTCCCCGCAGACCTTTGTCCCAGCAGGGGCTGTGGAGGGACTCTGCCCAGAAGCTCTGCATCCCTGGGCGGGGTGGACCCGGAGGGGGCTCTCTGGGTCTCCGCAGGACTGGGGGTGGGGTGGCTAAGGAGCTCGGTGGAAGCATGCTGTGCCAGGGTGCATGGGGGCAGTCTGTTCCAGGGCGTGGTGCTGGGCGAACCCCTTAGGGGCTGTGCCTGGGGATGGAGTCACTTGGGGGGCAAGATTTGGAGTCTGGGCCGCCCAGTGCGACACATTTTGGGGGAGGATGAGCCATGTTGGAGAGAGGAGTGCTTAGGTCACCAGCGAAAGCGGAATAAGCCAGGTCGGGGATTCTGGAGGCTGGGCTGCCCCAGGAGGGGAGGAAGGTTTGGCTCTGAACGCAATGGGGGCGCTGTTCTACCAGGTTGAAGGACTGACTCATTTTGGAGAGCTAGGCATTGTTGGAGGGATCGAGATCCTCTGGGAGCAGGGCCGGTTCAGGTGGGAGCGGGGGTTGGAGGG
Source organism: Ailuropoda melanoleuca (assembly GCF_002007445.2). Classification (NCBI taxonomy): domain Eukaryota; kingdom Metazoa; phylum Chordata; class Mammalia; order Carnivora; family Ursidae; genus Ailuropoda; species Ailuropoda melanoleuca. The sequence continues at coordinate 4,789,486 of NC_048221.1, forward strand.
ATGGGGGCGGGGAGTGCGACTCTGTGGACGTGGCTCTGGGGCCGGGGGCCAACCCTTTTGGGGAGGAGAGCACTATTCCTGTCAACACTGTCGGCTCTGACTCGGACTTGGGGTGAGAACTCCCCGGAGGCCGGGCCGTCCCACTTTGGGTGGGACTCTGGGAGGCGTGGCGGGAGGCTCCGGTCCCTGGCCTGGTGGGTTTTTGGGTACCCGGTTAGAACACGCGGGGTGCTCGGGAATTCGGGACCGTCTGGCAGCCAGGAGCAGAGCGAGCACTCACCTCGTAGGCGCCGGGCCGCCGCCTCACGGAACTTGGGCGCGTCTCGGGCCATCTGACGCGCCCGGTGCAGGGTGCGCAGCAGACGCTCGCAGCTCTCGTCCAGCGGCCCCGGGAGTTCCTCACCCTCCAGCAGGCGCACCGCGGGCACCACGTGCGGCAGCGCCACCTCGCCCGGCTCGCAGGGTCCTGTGCGGAGAAGGGCTCTCAGCTAGGCTTGGGGCAGAAGGGGGGCCTAGTGTGAAGAGGGCTGGAGACCGGGTCGAGGCGGACCCTAGGAGTAGAAGCCCAGAAGCTCTGGTTGCAGCCTAGCACAGAGCAGGACTGGGTCAGCGGCGAGGCCAGGGCGGGGGAGGAGCCTAGCACAGAAACAGGGGCGGGGCCAAGGGTTTGGGTCCCCGGACACAGCCGGACGCGAAGGGCGGGGCCTAGAGCGAAGAGGGTGGAGCCTATGGTGAACGGACGGACGTGCGGGGCCTAGGGCTGGATTAGGATCTGGTGAGAGTGGGTGTGGAGCGACCAGTGATGCCACTCACCCGCGCCCTCATCCAGTGCCCGCATCAGCGGCTTCAGCTCCTGCTCGAAGGCCAGCGCAGCCTCTGTGTGGCTCCTTCGGAGCTGGCGCCACGTGCGTTCCAGCCGGGACACCTGGGGGAGGAGCCCTGCACATGCTTCCTCTTCCCTCTTCCCCCTTCCCCATCACCTGCACTCAGGCTTCCTCCTCATTTCTGCTCCCCACGCACCTGGGGCATGAGCAGGGCGCCCATGACCGCGGCCAGTCCAGGCAGGTCCCCTGCCGCCCCCGGCCGCAGCGCCAGTGCCAGCTCCACCAGGCCCCTCAGGGTGGCCGCGCGCTCCTCCAGCGGCCCCGCGCAGCCCAGCACGGCTAGCGCCCCTGCCAGCGCCAGCGCCTCGTGTCTGTGGAGGCGGAGAGCAAGGGTCTGGGGGCAGTGGGAGGTTTGTAACTCGGAGGTGAGGGGCGTGGGGGGGGTAGCTTTGCCCCTCTCACCTCCTCCCTGGGGGTCCCTGCATGGGGGAGGTTTGAAGATCCTGGGGATTCCAGGTGGCTGGCTCACCTCTCCAGAAGTTCCAACCTCAAGCGATGCCCATGGGGAAGTGTGAGCAGCTCCAGGCCAGAGGCGACCCCCATGGCACCCCGCTGAGCCTTGGTCACTCCTAGGAGGCCTGTAGCCTGGGAAGGGCAGTTAGTGGGGAGGTCAATTGAGCAGAATGAGTATATGGATGTGAGGTGCTGTTGGGCCTTGGCCTGGCTTCATCCCCTATCTGGGGAGGAGTGACCTGGTAGTTGACCCACCTGGCAATCCACCAATAATAGGTGCAGGGCTGTGCTCCCAGGATGGTGCTCCAGGAATAGGTCACGGAGAGTACTCAGGACTTTGGGTTCGAGGGGCCGATTCTGGGGGCCCAGCAGGCAGAAGGGGTTGTTAGGGGGCCAAAAAGAGACCTCGGCCTTTGGTCTTACAAAACTTCTGTTCTCTTCCTCCTCTTCCTCGTTGGCTTCCCACCACGGGGCCTCTGTCTCTGGGCTGCTGTAGCCAGGGGGGGTTCCTTGGGCACTAGGCGTTCGGGGCACCAGCTCACAGTACGTTGGGGGGCATCCAGATGCATCATGCAGCACCAGTGAGGGTGTTCGAGGTGGTTTGGTCGGTGCCTTGGCATGAAGCTGCCCATCGGAGGCCCTGAGGCTGTCAATGACGGACCCCAGAGGAGCTGGGGTCTTCAGCAACACGGGGTCACTACCCATCCGAGGGAGGGCACATGTGGGCACAGCTGAGGCTCCTAGGCGTCAAACAAGAGGGAGTGAAGGGGGTACACAGAAGAGAGCTGGATGGGGTGGGGGGCTTCATGGGCTACCATCCTCCTGGTTCATCTAGTCAATAACTGGGTATCTTGGTGTGGCTTTGAACTTAAAACTTCATGGATAGAAATGCTACACACTTATCAATGGTTTGAAAATGAACTTTCTTTGGCACTTATGTATGAATTCTGAATACTACAGTTTAAATTTGAATTTTTTGTTTTTGCCCCTCTGATTGAAGATGGTAAGCACTGACGTACAAAATTAAATAGAAAAAAATAATTCAAAATTCACAAAACTACAAAAGCGTCAAAGAAACTGCATTTATCAAACTTTCAAATGGTGTCTTTCATTAAGTTTGTGGCATGTTTGCTTCTGAGGTTATTAGAACTTAAAGCTGCACCCAGACTTTTGGGAGATGCTGTATTTACTGAGCATATAAATAGACCCTCTTATAGGGACTTAAAACATTCCTATGGTTCTAGCTCTCTCTGAGTAAAGGCCAAAGTCCTCACAGTAGCCAAAAAAGTCCTGAAACATGAGCCCGGGATGGTTCAGCTCCACTTACGTCCTTTTGGTTGAACCAATAGTTCAAGTTCTTGTTTTGGCCCCAGGACCTTTGCACTGGCTGTTCCTTCTGCCTGGGTCACTCTCACCCCCAGATATTCACATCATTTCCTCCTTCACCTCTCAAATCTTTCTCCATGCGGCCTGTCCTGACTACTACTTGAAATGGTTACACTCCCAACCCCTATTCCCAATTGCCCTCTGTTCTACTGTTAGATTTTTACCCCAACACGGACTTATTTTTTGTTGTCAATGTCCATCTTCCTCCAGTAGGATATTGGCAGCACCTGGGCAGAGATCTTTGTCTTTCTGTTAGTGATACATCTCAGCACTTAGAACAGTGGGCGGCAGTGAGGATTCAGATGAATGGCGGGAGGAGAGGCAGAGCAGACAGGGCAGACAGGGCACAAGGAAAATCCTCTCTTAGGTAGGATGGCCAGGGTCAGCTACTTTGAGGAACTCAAGTTAAATGAGAAGGAGCCAGTCAGGAAAAGATTAGGGGAATGGGTTTTCCCATGGCCGGAACAGCAAGTGCAAAGACCCTGAGGCAGAAACGAGACTGTGTGGCTGGAGGGCGGAAGAAGCGTGGCCGGAGTTATGAGCAAGTCAGCCCCGGTCAGACACATAGAGCTTCTGGGAATAATCATAAACTCCCCCATTTTTGAGCCCCTACAAAGTGCCCGTGGATTTCTTAATCACCATGACAATTTTGAAAGTCTTATTGTCCCCGGTTTCCAAGAGGTCAAGTCACCTGTGCAATATCAATCAGCCAGTGAGTGGCAGAGCAGTCTCCGAGCCACGTGCTGTCCTGGTAGAATCTTACCTGGTCCCGAGTGGTCTTCTCTTGACCGCCCCATGTGCTCCAAACCTGCGGGCTGGCTGTCACTCCGCTTCCTAGCCCTGGGGGACGGAGATGAGGGAGATGTGTAGCCCCACCCTGAGCAGGGCAGCCCCCACCAATGCCCAGAAAACCGTATATCTAGTCACTCAGAACCAGTGGACCCCAACCCAGGACCCCAACCAGATGCTCTACCCCCAGGGGACACCTGACAGCGTCAGGAGTCATCTTTTGGTTGTGACAGCTGGGGGGTGGGGTGGAGATGATTCTACAGGCACTTAGTAGATAGAGGCCGGGGGTGCTGTTTGACATCCTAAGATGCACAGCGCAGCCCCCCACAATCAAACCAGGCCCGAATGTCAGCAGCAGGTAGTGCGCACGTGGAGAAACTCCAGGCGTACCAGGTGTCATCGGAGAGGTAGAGAGCCTGTGATTACCTGGGCAACTCTATCCGAGCTGGGCTCTCTAGGAGGGTGTCCTCACTAAAGCTGCGTCGAACGGGTCCTTGCCGTATCACGGGCCTGGAGGCCACAGCCCCTGTGGCCTGGGACAGTGGACGCTGCCCGGTCACATAGCTGCGAACCAGGGAGGGCAGGCTTGGGAAACGTTCATCCTCCAGCTGAAAGAGGGCTGTGGGCCGGCCTGGCCGGGGACGCAGGGCCACACGGAGCACCTCGAAGTGTAGGGCTGAGCCCTGCCAGCGGCAGGAGATCACTGGGTGGCCCCCCCGGGACCTGGAGGCTCGAACCAAGAAGTCCCCATCTTGCTGCAGGAGGGCCTCAGCCTTCTGGGGATGGAGGACAGGGGGTAGGGGGCTTAGCCATGAGCCCAGATCAGCAATTCCTGGTGATTTCTCACCCCCATCCCCCCACCCAAGAAAAGCCACCCCAGAGACCAGGTGGTTTTGTAGCAAACCATTTCCGGGTTTCTCATGGGCACACCTCTGGAGTACATTTCCCAGGCTCCCTTGCAGTTAGTCATCATCTGACACAATCTGGCCAATAGGATGAGGGTAGAAGCACTGCTGGGAATGTCCAGACCTGGCTGACAAAACCTTCCTGCACAATCCTACGGGTTCTGTCCCCAGAGCCCTGGTGGAAGGCAGAGCCGCAAGACAGAAAGAGCTTGGGTCCTGACTGACTTCTGGAGCTCCATGTTCCGTACTCCTCAACCAGCTTGTACTGTAACAGGAACAAGCCCATAAATATCTGTGGTGTTTAGCCAGGGACATCTTGGGGATGTTTGTTGCAGCTACTAGCTGACACTGACTGATGCAACTTCCAACCTGAGTAAATGCACGAGGCTTGGTACACAAATGTGTCTTCAAAAAGTGCCACCACTGGAGCCTTCCAAACTGATTGTGGCCTGGAAATCCTCCTTTATAAAAATGTTCAGGCAGTCTTATGCCAGCTGTGGGGGCTAGTGTTAAAACAGGGGCTGGGGGCAGCAACACCACAGGGAAGCAAAGTGGAGTTGGTGATGGTGGCTGGGGACTGAACAATGCATATGGTGGACACACATGTAGCCTTTCCTACATGCCAGGCACTGCTGTTGGTATAAAACATATGAACCCATTTAACCCTTTACCAAGGTTAAGCGGTAGATACCATCACCCCCATTTTACAGATGGAGAAACTGAGGCCCAGATAGGTCAAATACCTTGCCCAAGGTCACACAGAACGTAAGTTGTAGGGCTGGGATTTTAACCACTAAGCAATACAGTCTCTCACAATTTGATTGGATGCCCAAGGTCCCAGGACTCCTGAGGGTGACAAATGAGTTGGAGATGAGGGTGGGGAGATTTGGGTTGAGAGAGAGATGCCAAGAGTGCTCAGCACTGGCTGAGCACTTACTGTGTGCCAGCGCCTGTTCTAGACCCCGGAGACACAGTGATGAATGAGCCCAAGGCTCCGCCCTACACTATCTGGTAGGCAAGACACACAACAAATGCACATGAATGAAGAAGATAGATAATGTCTAAGAGTAATCACTGAAGGTGATAAAAGAGGGAGATGAGGCCCTGGTGGCCACAGGTGCCCGGGATCCAGATGGAGAGACAAGCAAAGCCAAGGAGTCGGTTTGGGCGGCATGCCACGATACCAACCAACCTTCAAGACAGTCCCCAGACCCTCGGCCACCCCTTCCAATAGACCTTGACCATAAGTCCCTCATCCAGGACCCCAGCAATCCCCAGAAGTCCCCAGCAGGTCAAGGGTGGGAGAGGCTCCCCATCAGATGGTTCTGAGGCCCTGCAGGAAGGAGAGATACCTGACGGGAGAGGAGGCCGTGGTACCAGAGCTGGTTGGCAAAGTCCTCTCCATCCTGTGGCACCTGCATGGAGCTCTTGGGGGCAGACGGTGCAGGGGCTGAACGCTATACTCTCGACAGTCCTCAGTCTTCCACATCTGTAAAATGGGAATAATTATTCCGCTTCTTAAGCTTCCTGAGTGGCTGGGTCAGCCCTTCCACGTTCCTCTTAGTTTTGGAGACGGCAGCCCACATCCTATCAAACCTTAAAATGCAACTCTCTCTCTCTCTCTCTCTCTCTCGACATATTCTAACATATAAACATATTCTAAACATATAAACATAGTCTAAATTAAACAAGTCACTCATAGACAAAAATATATATACACCAGATTTTGTTTATATATATATGCTAGATTCATATATATGCATCATATAAAATTGGGCTATGATTAACTTTAATTTGGCTGTGATCTCATGGAAACACTCGTGTGTTCACTGGGATTCCTGCAAAGGGAGAAGACCTAGGCATTGCTTTCAAATGTAATGCAATTTTTATGCAGAGGACATGATGCTATGTTTTAGAGACATTTCATGAACTAATTCACTCAAACTAATATTTAGGGGGCACCCACCATGTACCAGGTGCTACTGGGCACGAGAGGCCCAGCAGTGAACAAAACAGGGGCATCCCTGCCCCTGGGGAGCTGCTGTGCTAGCGGGGCAGACAGCAATTAAGAAAATAAATGAGCAGATGAAGGAGTAGATAAATCAGAGTTAAGTGGAAAAATAAAGCCAGGGATGGGATATGAAGATTCAAGTGGTGGAGATAAGATTTTCCATAGGGTGGCCGGGGAAGGTCTCAATCAGTAACAACTGGGAGGATTTTGAGGGCGTGAGCCAGGTGGGTAAAGAACATTCCAGGCCAGAGCAAATTTATTTTACTAATCTCTAGCTTGTAAGCAGTCTATGTGCACACTCAAGAATTCTTAAGTTGTAAGAAAATCTAACCCATACATGGCTTTCCAATGTAACACCATTTAAAAAATTTTATTATTTATTATTATATTTTTTAAAGTAATCTCTGTGTCCAACGTGGAGCTCGAACTCACGACCCTGAGATCAAGGGTGCTCTACCAACCGAGCCAGCCAAGTGTCCCTCCAATGCAATTCCATTTTTAAGGACATTAAAAAGTCACATTTTGCAGAAACATCAGCAAACAGCAACTTGGCATTTGAAAATTCTTAAATTTTGGAGCCGATACACTTTGTTATTATTATGGTCAAATTTAGGTCTCTGACATTTTGGCACTCCCTTGATATTGTGCAGGCCTCAGGCCCTGTGTGTCTCAAGTGTCTGGTGGAGAAAACCTGCCCTGGATGGGAAGGAAGCAGGGGGTCTACTTCTCACTTCCTCCACCCCTAAGGTGTCCTGGGCCTGCCGGGGTGTGCAGCAAAATAGCACCAGCATTCTCTCATTCTGAGTCAGCAGGGCCTTGAGGGCCAGAAATGCGCAAGAAGTTCCCAGGCCCGCCCTAGGTGGCAGTAGGGGCAGGGAGCGGGGCAGGGACCTGGCTCCAGGTGCTGCATACCTGAAACACCAGGTGTGTCTCCTGGATGCCTCTGTACTTCCTGTTTGTCAGCTGGGCCAGGCCAGCCTCTGTCTTGTGTCCCCCAACGTCAGCTTCCTCTGTCTCATGCCCTCTTTAGTGGGCATGAAGGTGGGTCACTGACAAGGCTCTGGTTAGTTTGGGGGAGAGTTTGGAAGAGGAGGGAGCTCGGAGTGGGCACAGGTCAGACACAGGCCAACTAAATCACCCTCCTGCCCTTCATCCTTTGGAATGCTTTCTGGACATTTGGGCAGGGGAGAGAGGAAGGAAGCAGAATCAGGAAGAGGGCGGGGTAGGGGCCAGCATGGAGAAAAGAAAAGGGTTATTCGTGCCCTATAGACCACACCTATGTGCACACATGTGCAGAGGGGCAGCCGCCTACACACAGACACATGGACACAGTTAGACACGTGTACTCAAACTTGACATTGAGCAAACACTGATTGGTTGAGCGCTTACTATGTTCCAGGACCTGTTCTAGACCCCGGAGACAGAGTGATGAATGAGATCAAGGCTCTGCCCTGTGCTGTCCGGTGAGCAAGACACGGAATAAACAGCACACAACGAATGAAGAAGATAATGTCTAGGAGTGATCACTGAAGATGTTAAAAAAGGAATGCGTGATAAAGAAGACTGGAGGAGGCAGCTACTGTAAGTAACAGGAAGGTCTCTCCCACCAGGTGACACTGGAGCTAAGCCCTCAATAAAGGGAAGGAGACAGTCACGCAAAGTTTCGGAGAAAGAGCAACTCCGGATGGGGGGGGGGCGGTGGACAGCAAGTGCAAAGGCCTGGGGGTGAGACAGAGCTTACTCTTTACATGTTACAGCATCAAGGAAGCCATTGTATCCAGAATGCACTGAGCAAGGAGCTAAGTGAAGAGCGGCGAGGTCGGCAGGGGTGAGACCATTCTGGTGGACCCCAAATTCTCATCTTAGTAGGATGCAGTGGGGGTTACGGAAAGGTTTTAAATGAGGGAGGGGCACGATCTGGTTTGTGGTTTAAAAAGATTGCTCAGGCAAAGTGGAAGCAGGGAGGCTTTTCGTGTTGCACAGGAAACACGCTTAGAGGTGCACTCCCAGGTACGCCAAGGTACACGGACACGCGTGAAGCACAGCGACCCAATCAGGCACTCGGCGACCCTTCCACGTCCGCTGCTGCTCGTGGACCGACACCCAGATTCTCCCTGCGGGCCGGTGGCCCCACCTGGAAAAGAGAGGACTCCCCACCTCAATAACCCCAGACCCCGGATGAGCCTGGGGCCCCTCACTCACCTGGACCGGGACCGGCGGAGCTAGTGAGGCTGGAGCCTGGCAGAGCCGGAAGCTCTGCAGCTCCGGGCCCCTCCCTCCCCGCCCCAGTCCGCCCCACCTTCTCCGGCCGCGCGGGGTAGGTTACCAAGCCAATTCACCTGGCCCCACCCCCGAGGACTCCGCCTCCGAAGGTGGCCTCCCAGGCTCTCACCCCGCCCTCTCGTCCCCGCTCCACCCCCTTACTGCCGTTCTCGGCGCGAACCACGCCCCCTTTGGAGAACCTCCCTCCCATAAACCACACCCTCTTGGGAACTCCGTCCGTCCCTTCCAGGGCCCCCCGTCAGCAGCCTAGAACGTCGCCCCGCCCCCATCGGATGGCCCCGCCCACACGCCCTGGCCCCTCTCTTAGTCCCGCCCCTTAGAGCTCAGGTCCTCCATTCCCCGCAGGCTGGTCCTAAGTACCCCACCCCTTGGGATGTGGGGAAGGGTGTCTCTCTCCACACCCCCCCCCCACAGTTCCTCGCGGGGACACGGCGGCCCCTTACAGGCTCTCTTGCAGCGCGGGGGTGGCGGCTGCTGTGACGTAGAGTTGCGCTTCCTCCAGACCGTCCCCTTGGGTTTCCGGGAAGGGAACTCCAGTGGGTGTCGGGTTTTGTGGAGACAGATGCGGGAAAACACGACGGCCTCCCCGCCCCGTAACAGCACGAGGGAGATGAGCTAGACTCTGGGGGATTATGGGGCGGGGGGAGACATTCAGGTGGTTTCCTTGGTGGGAGGAAGGAGGTGGGAGGGGGGCTTCCATCATGATGCTTAGAGCAAGCATGGAGAGGTTGGGGGAGTGGATCTGGAACAAGAGGGAGGACGGTCTGGCCACGTTTATTGAGGGCTCGCAATAATAACAGCGTTGAAAGCAGTGGCCGCAACTAACACTTTTTGAGCGCTTACTGTGTGCCAGGACTGTCCTGCTTTCTTGGCCTGCTTCAGCGCATTTAATTTTTACAACGACCTCTCAGTGAAGTAGGTACTATTTCCATCACCCCCATTTTCTAGATGCAGAAACTGAGGCACGGGACAGCTAAGCCATTTGCCTACTTTGACCCGGCTTGTGAGTGGCGGAGGTGGGATTCATACCTGGAGCTCTGGAGCGCCATCCTGCCTTCCTCGCTTTCCTCTGTGCAGCCCCAGAATTTCTGATCCCTACCATAATTCTAAACGGTGAAGGTTACTGTGACCCATTTCACAGATGAGGAAATGAGCGCCCAGGATGGCTGGGGATGAAAAGCTTCGGTGCCTGTGGGATCGCAAAGCTGGTGATTTCCAGGCTCGGCTTTCCCCCCGCGAATGTGGAAGAGACTCCAGGCTCAGGAAATACTGAGGGGAGTGTCTTTTCCTTGACCTCCTCCCAACCTAGTTTTGGTATGGTCAGAGGGTAGGGGGTATATCTACTGAAGGAGACTAGCGCCCCCTAGTGATCAAATAATTAAAAAAGAAAAATCCAAGGGGCGTGCCTCGTGAGATGGACGGGGGAGGGGAGTCTACTCAGCCTGGTGGGGGGGGGGTGGGAAGAAAGACCTTGTAGACAAAATGATTTCAGGTAGCGATAAGGTCTACGAAGACAGTAAATGTTTGCTAAACGAATGGATTAATGAACGACACCATCGAAGTGTGTAAGGAAAGAGTGGTGGCCAGGGCCATGGCTATAAATACGTGAATTTGGGGATGTTAGAGGTAGAGCAAAAAAAGGTTCCAACCATTTATTTATTCATTCAACAAGTACTTACGGAGCATGTATTTATGCCAGGTGCTGGGAACATATGAGACAGAGATTTCTAAATAGACAATAAAGAAATAAATATAATAAAATGTCAGGTTTGTTGGATGGTGATCAGGGCTTAAATGTAGGGAGGTGGGAAAGAAAGTCTGTGATTTGAAATGGAGAGGTTTGGGAAGATTTCATGAGAAGGTGACATTGAGCAAAGAACTGTTGGAGGTGAGGGAGCTAGCCACGAAGTTGCTTGTCTAAGGCAGAGGAACAGCATGTGCAAAGGCCCTGTGGCAGGATTTTGGGGTAAGATTCTGGGGTGGCCTGGTGTCTTGGAGGAACAGTGAGGAGGCCTGTGTGGCTGGAACAGAGTGTGTGAGGGAAAGCGGTGAGTGGAAGAGGTAAGGGCAAGGAGGGACAGGGGCATGTCATGTAGGGCCTTGTGGGCTGCAGGGCAGTGGGATATAAGAAGAGGAGGGACATCGTGACTTGCCCAGATGCTCCCAGGTGTGCTCTTCTGTGGGGAGGACAGGCTGTGGGGACAAGGGGAGAGCCTGGGGACCAGGTTAGAGGAGAATTACGCTAGTTCAAGCTAGGATGTTGGGTGCCAAACCGGGGTGGAGGCAGGGGAGAGAGGGTTCAGAAGATTTTGAGTCTGTTGCCGAGGTAGGACTGATCATGGGTTGGATATGGAGGAAGGCAGCAGGCCTCAGCAACTCCACCAGCAGCCCCCCACTCCCAGGTGTCCAGACCTGTGTTGAGCTGGTGGGGGAAAGAGATGCCAGGTCCTGCATAGAAAGGGCTGGGCTGCAGGTGCTCCCGCCCCCCCCCCCCCCNCCCCACGGCTCCTCCTTCTCCACCCCCTCTCAGGGCGACAGTTACAGGCAGAGAAGAGGAAGTGGTAGCTAGCTAGCAGAGGCAGGCAGGCGGTGGAGGCCGCAAGGGCGCGCGGGCTGACCCGGGAAGGCAGCAGCCATGGAGCTGTGGCGCCAGTGTACCCACTGGCTGATCCAGTGCCGGGTGCTGCCGCCCAGCCACCGTGTGACCTGGGACGGGGCCCAGGTGTGCGAGCTGGCACAGGCCCTCCGGGATGGCGTCCTTCTGTGCCAGTTGCTCAACAATCTGCTGCCCCATGCCATCAACCTGCGTGAGGTCAACCTGCGCCCCCAGATGTCCCAGGTGAGCCCGCCGCTGGCTGGCGTGCCAAGGGTTGGGGGGGTACCCCTGGCTGGCACCGGGAGACTTCATACACTGAAACTCTGGGCTTGTGATGTGGAAGGGAATATGCTGCAGCCTCTGGGGCTGGCACAGGGGGATGGGGGGAGGATGGAGGGGGTGGTAAACTCTGAGATCCGGGGGTGTCTCACCCAAGGGTAGCAGGGATGGGTTAATAGTCTCTGAGTTAGTGCACATCTAGGCTGAGAATGGACACACTTGGAGTTAAAGCTCCCAAGCGGCAGGCTGACTCCACTGAGGTTCAAGCCCCCCGGATGGGACTGTGTGGGGGTCTTGAGGGATACCTGGGAACCCCCCTCAGGTGGTCAGCAGGGTGCCTGAGGTTTTTACCTCCTTTGACGTCCCCCCCTTCTGCCTATGGGGGAGGGGCCTCCACCAACTTCTTCCCCCACATGTGTCTCCTCCTCCCAGGCCCTGGGCCCCTTCCTTCCCCTCACATCTTCTTCCCCTTCGCTTCCTGCCTGGGCCTGGGGTGCGTGGGGCGGGTGGGGGGCTGTGGGCCCCCGGGGCTCTGGTCTTCCTGGCTCCTTCCATCCCAGGGAGACACTGAGAAAAGGCTTGGTCTTGAGCCCAAGAGTGGGTCCTGGGGTTCTGGAGCCTAGAAAGAGCTGTTCTTTTTCTGTAGGGATTACTGCAAAGGCCCAAGTCCAGGGAGGGTGGATTGTGCTGAGCGGGCCCTGCTAGACTCAGGAAATATATTCAAATCCCTATTTGAATGCGGTTGGGGTGGAGGAGTTAACGTGACTGGACCCCCTCTCTGCTGCACCCTCTCTGCGTCCCTGTGGTCGCCTGGGTGCTGGGTGGCAGCGGTGTATGCTGGGGGCTGGGGGCTCCTGGTGTCTCAGCTGACTTGGTAGTCTGAGAGGACACTCACCTCCGGCCTTCAGGCTCCACTCTGGAATGAACGCTCTGTGCCTGGGAGCTGCAGATGGGTGGGGGGCCTTTGAGATGCCACGTGTGGATGGGGAGAGGGGAAGTCAGCGCTCCGGGAGGGGGCTCTTGGGGGTGCCTGGGGGCATCCCCTGGGGACCCAGCCGTTGGGGTGGAGGACGTGGGTGGCCCACCCTCCTTAGCCCAGGCAGGGCTTCCTGATAGGATGAGGGAACTCCAGAGGCCCAGCCCCTCTGGCCACGGGCCACCCCAGATTTGCATACATTTGCTTACCTCCTGGCTTCCAGCAGATGGGGAAGTAGCCAAGGGACCTGTCAGGCCCTGACCCGCAGGCGGTCAAGGTCCCCAGTGAAGCTTTAATAGCAGTTAATGGGGAAGTGGATAAACTTGAGGATGAACTTCCACCCCTGCCTACCTCTTGCCTACAGCCACTGTCTAATGAAGGGCACCGCAGGCGGGTGGGGGGGGGCATGGCCTTAATATCTGGGAAGGCTGCTGTGGGGACAGCAGGGAGGCAGGCTCCTTTGTGTCGGGCAGTGCTGAGGATCTGGACCAGCCCTGGCCCTCGAGGTGCTCCCAGACTGGGGACACAGACACCCCCAGCCCTGTGTGGTCGCGACTGGGACAGAGGGAGAAACCTCTGGGCGGGGAGCCCTGAAGCAAAGGCAAGACATTGAAGCCCTGAGGCAAAGGCGAGAGCGGACGTTTGTGCCATGCTTTGAAGAGTGAGTAGGACCTTCTCACTGCTCCGGCCTCCTCTGCCCAGCTGCGTCTGGCCCCAGGCTGTACAGGGGTGTTCCCCAGCCCTCCCGTCTGGAGCTCTGTGCCTTGCTGCCTCCGCTCATCTTGTCTCCCCGCAAAGCTCAGCCCTGTGCCCCGTTCCATGGGGATGTGTGCGGGAAGCTAAAAGGTCATTCCACTGAGATGGAGGGAGGTGCCACAGAACAGAACAGCCTCTCTACCTTTGCAGGGCCCTGTCTGTCCACTGATTTAAGCTGAGGCCATGGACTGCCCTTGGGATGTGGAAGGGTGGAGGGAGAAAGGGGGAATGCTCCTGATGGGAGAGGCATAGATGAAGGTGTGGGGGCTGGAATTCAGATGCTTCTCAGTTCCTCCGCTTTTTCTCAGTGTCCAGGGAAGAGGGCAAGAAGAACACCTGCGCTCAAAGGCAATTACGATGCATGTCAGGCCTCTTCTTGGTGCTGGGACAGTGGGAAGGAGACACACACAGAGTCCCTGTCGCTGAGGAGCCCGCCTTCTCATGGGCGAGAAGGACAGTGAGCAAATAAGGAACTGTTTAACCTGTGGGGAGGGGGTATGTGCTCTGGAGAAATCAAAGCAGGAAAGGGAGCCCCTGAGTGTGGGGGTCCCACTCGTGAATAGGTGGTCCGGGAGGCTTCACTGATAAGGTGACATTTGAGCAGAGCCCTGGGGAAAATGAGGGGATGAGCCTTGTGAATCCGGGCACGTAGTGCTCCTGGCAGGGGGTACCTGCCAGTGCAAAGGCTCTGAGGTGAGAGCTTGTGGGTGGCTTCAGAGTCTGCTGGGGTGGCTCATGGCTGCAGTCAGACCAGAGCGAGTCTCCAAGCTGGATGGGGCCTCTGAAATCTGAGATCGAGGGACGGTCATATCGTAGGCGGCCCCCTGACCACCAGACATCCTAGCTCACCTCCTCTCTCTGGGAGTCCACATTCTGGGTTGCAGAGATGAAACTTTAAGGCCAAGGGAGTGGAGAGGAAGGGAGGAATGTGACAGTCATTGTGGGAAAGACCCACCAGGGCGTGGGAGCTGATTAGACCTGGCGGGGGCAGGCGCTGGGGCCCGGATGATGTCAAGGTTCCTGGCCTGTGAATGCCCGGGCCACTGACAGAGGCAGGGGAGAGGGCGGGAGAGTTAGAAAGGAGGTCAGCTGGAGGGCAGTGGCTCTGAGGGGCCAGACCTGGGTTCAAATCCTGATGCCACCACCTCCTGGCTTACCTTCTCCAAGCCTCAGTTTCCCCATCTGTGAAACGTGGATGAAAATGGGACCTTTGTTTTGAGGACTGTTGTGTATTTCAATGCTGCTTAGCACGGTGTCTGACACCTGGTAAACCCCCACTAACAAGGCTTCTTAGGAAGGACGTGGGGTAGCGAAAGGGTAGCACAGCGAGCAGGAGTTTAGGTTGGGATAGGATTTCTCAGTGAGCGTGATTTTGCCCCCCAGGGGCATTTGGCAATGTCTGGACGCGTTTTTGGTTTCATCACATCTGGAGACGCTACTGAAATGTTGTGGATGGACGTCAGGTCTGCTGCTTACTACCCGGCAATGCCACCCAGAGCAGAGCATTCTCTGCCCCAAACGTTAGTCGTGCTGAGGTAGAGAAATCCTGTGATCAGGCACAGAGAGCTGCTAGAATCTTTAAAGTACTTACTTTGAATAATACATTCATATGGTTCAAATATTAAAACACATAAAAAGTTGGGGTGCCTGGGTGGCTCAGTCAGTGAAGCCTTTGCCTTCAGCTCAGGTCACGATCTCAGAGTCCTGGGATTGAGCCCCACATTGGGCTCCCTGCTCACCGGGGAGCCTGCAAATCTGCTTCTCCCGCTCCCTCTCCCCTAACCCTGCTCATTCTCTCTCTCTCTCTCTTAAACAAACAAATAAATCTTAAACCAAAAAAGCAGAAAAAAATGTGCACAGGGAAAAATATAACTTCTAGTCCTATCCGTCGGATACCCAGCTCCTTCCTTCTCCCATAAGTAACTACTTTCTTTCTCTTTTCTTTCTTTCTTTCTTTCTTTCTTTCTTTCTTTCTTTCTTTCTTTCTTTCTTTCCTTCTCTTTCTTTCTCTCTCTCTCTTTCTTTCTCCCTCTTTCTTTCTTTCTTTCTTTCTTTCTTTCTTTCTTTCTTTCTTTCTCTCTCTCTTTCTTTCTTTCGTTGACTGTATACGCTTCGAGAGTTTCTTTATGCAAACATAAGCAAATAGGAATTTAGGTTCTTATTTCCTACTCCCCTCCCTTAACACGGNCTGTATACGCTTCGAGAGTTTCTTTATGCAAACATAAGCAAATAGGAATTTAGGTTCTTATTTCCTACTCCCCTCCCTTAACACGGAAGATGGCACATACCACTGACTGCTTTATATCTTGCTTTCCTCACTTAATAAGCATCTTGGGACTCTTTCCAAATCAATACATAGAGATTGTCCTCATTTTTGAGAAAACATGACTGCACAGTATGCAGGATAGTCCCATTGATTTAACAAATGACTTATGTTGTGTTAACTATGTGCCAGGCAGTAATCCAAACCAGGGGCCAGCAAACTACAGTCCAGCAGTTGAATCTGGACCAAGCATGTTTTTATAAATAAAGTTTTATTGACACACAGCCATGTCCATTGATTCATATATGTATTGTCTATGGCTGCTTTCCAGCTACAACCGTGGAGTTGAAGAGTTGCCACAGAGACCGTCTGGCCTGTGGAGCTGAAGATATTAACTATCTAGACCTTTGTAGAAAAAGTTTGCAGATTCCTGTTGTAAACATTTTCTTTTCTTTTCTTTTTTTAACGTTTTATTTATTTTAGAGAGAGAGAGAGAGAGAGAGAAAGCAACAGAGAGCACAAGTGAGGGGAAGGGCAGAAAGGGAGGGAGAGTCCCAAGCCGACTCTGCGCTGAGCGCCGAACCCGATGTGGGGCTCAATCTCACGACCCCGAAATCATGACCTCAGCAGAAACCAAGAGTCGATTGCTTAACTGACTGTGCCACCCAGGCGCCCTTGTAAACATTTTCTATACATTAACTTGTTTAATCCTCATAACACCCTAGGTGGCAGATGGTGTATTTTCCTTATTTTTCATGTGAGGAATTGAGGCACAGAAGTGCCAAGTCACTTGCCTCAGGGTACCTAACTTGAAAGCAGCAGAGTTGGGGATTGGAACCCTGGACACCCTGGTTGCGGGGATTCTTGCTGTCGACAGTTACCCAAAACTGCCTCTATCCCATTGCTCAGTGGGGTGATCATTTATTTTATCATCCTCTCTGTCAGTGGACACTTGGATTCTGCCAAGCTTTTGTTATGACACATTTACTGCAACCACTAACCTTGTCCGTGAATCATTTTTTTGATTTCTCCACTGTGTGACCTTGGGCTTGTTACCTAACCTCTCTGTGCCTCAGTATCCTCATCTCTAAAATGGGGATAATAAATCCCTCTCTTTAAGCATTGTTGTGAGGGATAGTGAATTACTATAAAGAACCTAGAAAAGTCCCTGGCTACACAGGAATGTTATTATTGCTGCCATACACGTGGCAAGTATCTCCACGGGGTTTCTCAGAAGGGTTTGCTGGCTCCAAGTGTCTGAGCCTTTGTGTCTTTGGCAGGTATTGCCAAGTTGTTCTCCATATGGGCTTATTCCCATGTGGGCTATTCCAATTACATTGCCACTAAGAAAGCATGAGAGTGCTTCCTGGCCGTCACCTCGCCACAGGCTGTTCTATTGTTAAGTGTTTGGAGTCTTGCCAACTTCATGGGTGATAAATGGAGCTCATTATGGCTCAATTTACATTTCTCTTATTCTGAGTGAAGCTGAACCTCTTTTTCTTTGTTTAAGAGCTATTTCTATTTTCTCTTTGTGAAGTAATTATTTGTTCATATCATTTGCCCATTGCTTTGTTTTTTGCTTCTGCGACTGCTGTCCTTTTTTTCTTATTGATTTTTAGGAACTCATTATATATTAGGCTGGCTTGAATTTCAAGTCAGGTACTTACTACCTTTGTGACTGCAAAGAAAAAAAAAACATTGCTTGACCTATCTGAGCCCTGGTTGTCTCATCTATAAAATGGGGATGTGGACCGCACCTTTATTTCAGGGGTTGTATGAGGGTTAAATGTGATAGGTTAAGTTACATTCCTTACTGGTGTGATTGATGTGCTAAATTTAGCCAATGCTAAAATAATGGGAGGCACTGTTTTTGTTAATTTGATTTCAGTCAGTCTGAGTTGGCTGTACGATGTGGTATAAGTCAGGGTGTGTAATGTAACAAACTACACACTTTAGCAGTCAGGGTTTACTTCTTGCTCTCATCACAATCTAGTTTGGGTCATCTTGGGGGTTAAGGGAGTGGCTCTTATTTACAAAGCCCCTACAGGACCTAGACTCCTTCCATCCCGTGCCCTACTTTCCCTAAAGCCCTTGAAGTCCTCTCTATCCCAGAAGGTGGGGAAGAAGAGTGTGAGGAAGGAAACCAGGGAAGGCTTTCATGCGCCAGGCCCGGAAGTGGTGCTGTCACCTCCATTCTTGATCCATTGGCCAGAACTCCATCACATGGTCCCATCTAACCACAAGAGAGGCTGAGAATGGTTTAGCTGGGAGCTAGGGAGAACAGGAAATGGTTGGGTGGACATAGAAGAGAATGCTGTAGAACTCCAGAATGATGCCTGGCTGGCTTCAGAGAGACAGGTCTGGAGATGCTGGCTTGGAGGAAGCCGTAGTGGGATAAGGAATGAAGGGGGCTTGAATCAAAGCCATGGGGGAGGGATTCAGCTAAGGACTGGGGAGCCTGGGTGGCATCAAATCTCAGCAAAGTAGGTTGGGTTGGGTTGGGTTGGTTGGAAGACCTCATCTCAACATGCGTACTATGGCTGATGGGGACAGAAGTCTAGGAGGGCCAACATTTGGTATCGTGCCTTCTTTTCTTCCAGTTTGTTCTGTTCACTGACTTCCTTTTGTGCTTACTACTGGGAAATGTCACCCTTCAGGATTTTCCACAGAGGATGCTGGGAAATCCTGTCCCTCTCCTGCTACCAGCCCTCCCATGGCTCCCCATTGCCTTTGGGGCAAAAGACAAAGTCCTCACCCTGACCCAAGAGAACCTATGCATTTGGCCTTTGCTCACCTCCTGGCCCTCCCCTCTCTCCTCTCTTCTCTTTCCTCACTCTACTCCAGATACACGAGCCTCCTTGCTGTTCCTAGAACCCACCAGGTTGATCCAGCCTCAGGGCCTTTGCACATCACTCCTTTCTCCATGGATCTCTCTTCCCCCAGATATACAGCATGATTGCTCTCTTATCTCCTTCAGGTTTCTTACCAGAGAGCTTCCCCAGTTTCCACACATAAGATTGTACCCCATACCCCCTGCCCCTCTGTGCTGTCTCTTCTTTTTCTTGTTTTATTTTTTTCCCTCGCACACAGCCCTCTGACCTACATAGTTTTTACTTCTTTGCTTATTATCTGCTTCCCGCACTGAAATGTCAGGACAAGGCTTTCATCTGTTTCGTTCACAGCTGTGTCCCTGGTGCCTAGAACAGCACCTGGCACATAGTAGGTGCTCAGTAAACATTTATCAACTATTCACTTCATTCATTTATTCATCCTTCCTTTAATGCCAGGACAGCAAATTATAACGTATGCCTTGTTTCTTACACACAATTTAATCAATACATGGTCACACTTATTTGTTGACATTTTGTCTGTGGGGCTTTCATTACATGAATAATCACGACAAGGACGCTATGACCTGCAAAGCCAAAAAAAAAAAAATTGCTATCTGTCTCTTTACGGAAAGAGTTTACCAATTGATCCCTGATTTAGTGGGTATGTGTTGAGTACTTACTTATTATTGGTTAGTGTTGGTTGGTTAGCAGTGGTTAAGTATGGATTGCTTGAGATCAATCCTGCCTCTACTGGTTCCTAGTTATGTGACTTTGGGCAAGTGTCTAGGCCTCTCCTGCCTTTGGTTTTCTCACCTGTAAAATGGGGAAAATGATGATGATCCTGCTAATAATATTAATGATGACACCACCCATGTCATGGATATTTCCTTGTATTAAACGATGCGCAGGATGATGGAGAATTCCATGATGAATGGTACACAGATCCTCATGCAGCTCATGGAAATAGATGAGGGAATAGGCAGTTAACCGAGAGTGGAACACAGTCTGCCAATGGGTGGGTGGAGCCCAGGGCATTGTGGGAGTGGAGAGGAGGGAAACCCCAGAAGCAATCAGGGTAGGCCTCTTGGAGGAGGTGATATTCCAATCGAGTGTGGGAGGTTGGGGCCTATTTGAGGAGCCAACAGAAGTTCTGTTTGTCTCCCTTGTTAACATTAATGACTCCAGGAAGTGGCAGCACCCAAGGGTGTGTTGGGTGGGCACAGCTGAGCTTCTAAAGGTCTCACCACATTGTAGAAATTAACTGTCCCCTTCTGATAGCAGAGATAGTGTTCTGAGACCTGGGCTTTAGAAGGAACTTGGGAGTCAGGTCCCTTGGGGAAGAAATAAAAGATGTTCAGTTGGAGAAGTTTGAGGTTTGAGGAAATTCTGAGCTCAGTCTGCAGAAATTTTAACCAAGAGTTTTAGAACTTGTGACAGAAAACCCAACTGAAACTGGCTTAGTAAAAAATAATATTTATTAGCTCACATAACTGAAAATGTCTTCAGGTCCAGCTGGATCCAGGGGCTCCATTTCAGGATCATCTCCACCCCCATCTCTTAACTCAGCTGTCTTTTCAGTGTTCTCCATTCTCAGTCATCCTTTCCCCTCATGGTGGCAGGCGGGGTGCCCAGCTGCTCTAAATTTAGATGTCCACATTTTTGTGTACAGTGGAAAATGGCTGCTCAAGCCCAAATCTATGCCTCACTGGACATGATTTCTTGTGTGTGTGTGTGTGTGTGTGTGTGTGTGTGTGTGTGTGTTTAGGGGGGAGTCACATGTCTGTTCCTCAACCAATTGTTGTGGTCGGGAGAATATGCTGTTCTGATTGGCCAGGCTGAGGTCACATACCTCTTTATGGAGACGGAGAGGAGTTGACCCTACCGAAAGGAGCTAGACGGGGCGGAGGAGGGGTGGCTCCCCAGGGGACGCTGAGGGGCTGATAGCAGAAGAAGTGGGAATAGATGTCAGGAGGCAATCGCTGTTTATACTGGCATCAGGTACGAAATTGCCGCACAACCTCTCACCAGTCCCCGCTGCTGACAATTGGAGCCCCGTCTTTCTCCGTCTTGGGGGCTGCTCTGTGCATCCTAGGATGTTTGGCGACATCCCTGACCTCCACCCACTCAATGCCAGTAGCACCCTCTCCCCGGAGCTGTGACAACAAAATGTCTGCGGACATTGTCAAGTGTCCCCTAGGAGGCAGAATCCCCTGTTCTCCCACCCCCACCCCCACCAACTCTATTTTGGAGGGAGCAAGCTTCCGATCTTGGGGAGGGTCCAAAGAGTCATGCATGAACAATTACTGTCTGGGGACAGTGAAGAAGAGATTGAGAGCTTCACTGAGTTGGAATAATCATTTATTTTATTATCAGCAACGGGAACTGTGCTGATTGCCGGGGTTATGGGAAAGAACACAGCAGACACATTCTCTGGTCTCCTAAGTTCATGGCCTTGCGGGGGAGAAGGGCAGTGTACTTGTTTCCTGTGGCTGCACGAACAAAGGACCACAAACGGGATGGCTTAAAATAACAGAAATATATTGTCTCATGGTTCCAGAGGTTAGAGATCCGAAATCAAGGTGTGAGCAGGGTCGAGCTCTTTCTGGGGGGCTCTCGAGGAGAATCCATTCCTTGCCTCTTCCAGCTTCCGGTGGCTCCAGGCGTTCCTTGGCTCCTGACTGTGTCACTCTGTCTTCACCAGGTTGTCTCTTTTGTGTCTGTCTGTCTGTGGGTCTCTTCTGTGTGTCTCGTGTAAGGACACTTGTTGGTGAATTTAGGGCCCACCCAAGTAATCCAGGATGATCTCGTGATCTTGAGATCCTTAACTTAGTCACATTTTGCAAAGTCCTTTTATTATTTTTTCCCCCAAATAATGTCACATTCACAGGTAGGTTCCAGGGATCTGAGGTGGTTATATCTTTTTGGGGGGACCACCATTCAACCCACTATAGACAGTAAAAAAGCAAATCAACAAAATATTACAATAAATGCTACAGGCAAAATAAGCCAGGGGTCAAGATGGAGAAGAGGAAAGGGGCATGCTTCTGGACGGTGGTCAAGGAAAGCTGAAGGATGAGGAGCTAGCTCTGGGAAGAATGGGGCAAGAGGGCAAATGCCATGCAAAGGCCCTGTGGTGAGGAAGGTCTAAATGAAAGTGAATGGTGAAGGGAGAGTGCTGGGATTAAGGTTGGGAGGGAGGCCCTTCGCTAGTGTGGCTGTGGGTACATGTGCACAATTAGGTGTGATGGGAAGTCCTTGGAGGGTTTAAGCAAATTGGTGGGTTAAAGAGGTCCCTCTAGCTGCTCTGTGGGGACCAGACTGTAAGGGTAATTGAAATGGCAGTGAGGGGACCTGGGCGGAAGGGTTGATGGAGGTGTCCCATGGGGTTGTAATGGTGGCTGGACTAGAGTCAGGAACAATGGATGGGTTCACATTTCAGTGGTTGTGGTGGTCAGACTTCCTGACAAACGAGATGGGGGAGGGGTGGGAGTGAATGAAAGGAGGGGTGATATGATGTCTAAATTTGCAGCTTAGGAACCTGTGTGAATGGGGGCATTACTTGCTAAGATGGGAAGGCTGGGGAGAGTCAAGTTTTGGGGAGTTACTCAAGTTTTGGGGAGCTCCTTGATGGGGGTGAGTTACCTTGGAGATGGAAGGCAGCATAGCATAGTGGTTAATGTAGGTGGTTCTCAACTCGGGGTGTGGGGAACAACTCTGTCCCCCCAGGGGACATTTGGCAATGCCTGGAGATATTTTTGGTTCTCACTACTGGAGGGAGTGGTGTGCTCCTGGCATCTAGTGGGTAGAGACCAGGATGCTGCTGATATCCTAAATGTCCTGTAATCCCGGGACAGCCACTGAAATAGCAATTGTGTTGAGACTGAGAAACCCTGTTTGAGGGGCAGGGACACTACTTACATGGGGGTCTGGGTTCTAGTCTTGACTGTGGGATCTTGGGTGAGTTACTGTTCCTTTCCATGACTCAGTCTCCCCACCTTTCAAATGGGGGTCAGGATAGTCCCTGCCTTATAGGTCTGTTACAAGAATTAAATGAGTGAATTGTTGTAAAGTTGTCACGTGCTTCAAGCAGTACCTAGTAGTGACTGGTGGGCAAACTCATAGGGGTGGATGAGATCATTTGGGGAGGGAGGAGAGAGAGAGAGAAGAAAAGGGGTCTGAGCCTCAAGGTGTAGCAGCATGGGGAGGTTGGGGAGGGGCGGAAGAAGAGGCCAAGGAGTCAGAAGAGAACCAGCGACTTAGGAGGAAAGCTAGAGACCAAAAGAAGAAAGCATATCCACAGTGAGGTGTTGGTACTTTGAAACAAACAATTTTATTGAAGTGGATGGGAATAGTGTCAAAGAGTATAATAAATACCAACAGTAGAAACAGGTCCCGTTTTTGAAGCACTTACTGTGTGCAAATGTTGTTCCAGGTATGTAACACTTATAACTCACTTGATTTTTACAACAAGTCCATGGAGTAAGTGCCATGATGTTCAGGTTATCTCTTCTGCGAGTCAAACCACCCCAAACTTAAAGACATAAGACAACAGCTATTTTAAAATTCTCACAGCTTTTGTGAGTCAGGAATTCAAATGGAGTGTGGAGATGATGGTTTGTCAGCCCTGCAATGAGAAGCCTTGAACGTCTGAGGGCTGGAATCAGCTGGAGGATCCTTCCTCTGCACTCTGGGAGTCTGGGATGGGGTGACTCATGCTGAGCTCAGCTGGGCCTGTTGACTGGAGCAGCAGCCTGTGGCCTCTCCATGTGGCTTGGGCTTCCTCACAACATGGTGACTGAGTTTTGAGAAGGAGTGTGGAGAGATCAAGTGTTTCTCACGGTGGAAGCTGCCAATTTTCTTCTGACCTACTTAGAGACCACGTGGTGTTGCTTTGCTGTAATTTACTAAGACCAGCCTGGATTCAAGGGCAGAGGAATCAGAATCCACCCCCCGATGGTGGTGTGACAAGTCCCACTGCAGAAGAGCATGCTGGTTGGGTGCTATGTTCGTGGCCATATTTGGAAAGCACAACCCATTCTTTGTTATTATCCTAGTCTCACAGATGAGGAAATGGAAACATGGAAAGTTTAAGTGAGTCACCCAAGTGAACAAGTAGCTATGCTGGGATTTGAGCCCCCAAACCTGTGACTATAAGCACTATATGAATATCGCCTCTTTGAGGGGGACATATGAACCTTTTAAGTGGTTATGGAGATAGTCTTGGATTCAGATTTCTGGTTTTCTCAGTCATGGTTTAGCCAGGAAAGCAGAAATCATCTTAGATCTTTCAGACAGAGAGGATTTAATTCAGGTAATGGCTAATGGGTGATGGGGGAGCTGAGAAGACAGATGGGGGCTGAGGTAACCCAGAGAGTGGCCACTAGGCTGGAGAAATAGCAGAAGAGGTAGTGTGACTGGGTCCAGAGTCCGGAACCATTCAGGGGAGCCAGGACCTTGTGCAAGAGCTGCCATCAGGGAGCCAACACCAGGAAGGAGACATATTTGCTGCTGAAGAGGCAGAGCAAGGGAGGGAGAAATACCCTGGTTTCTCTTCCTCCCGCCCTCTGGGCTCCTGTTTGGACATCCCATTGGCTAAGCCCACCTGGAAGCCAGGGTGTAAAGGAGCCTGGGAAATGTAGTTCTCTGCTGTGGAACAGAGCAAAGGGCAGGCAGGGAATGGATCTGAGAGCAAGTGGACCAATGGCCCTCATGGTTAACTGCCTCTTTGAGCTCTGTGTTGTCTCAACGGGAGCTGCTGTTACCGCTATTTGCCTGCAAACAGGTGAAACGCAATGGTTTTGTTTCCCGAGACAGGGTCCTCTTTAGCTCTAATGGCTCTGGTGGTTTTGGAGTTCAGTTTAATCTTAGATCAAACCCAGATCTCCTTTCTTAGGACTCTCCACCAGCACACAGCTCATCAGCCTTCCTCCAGACAACCCGTCGGAGATCTGCCTGCAGTAATTATTTCCCCGGCTTCCTCCAAGTCACCTGTAGTCCTGGTAGAACCCTGCAGCAGCTTCATGGCTCCTCAGTGAACAGTGTGTTTCCAGAAACCCACCTTGGGGGTGTCTGTCTTGTGCCTGTCTGCCCTGGGGACTCAGAATGATCCCCACATGGGTGCAGCATCCAGCACCCCAAAAGATGTGGGGCTGTTCCCTTTAGTGTGATCTGTGCTGGATTGTGGGACTGGGGGAATTGGGAGAAAAGCATTAACGATTTGTGATGCCCTCTTAGGGACTCTGAGATATGGCCAAAGGTTGGAATGCTGTGGTGACAACCACTTGCCCCATTTTGATTACACAGTTTGTTTGTTTTTTTTTTAATTATTTAGAGAGGGAGAGAGGTGGGGGAGGGGCAGAGGGAGAGGGAGAGAGAGAATCTTAAGCGACACAGGACTCGATTTCACGACCCTGAGATCATGAGCTGAGCAGAAATCAGGAGTCGGACACTTAGCCTACTGAGCCACCCAGGTGCCCCTGATTACACAGCTTTGATATCCAGTTTTGGTAGATCAGCACCTGATACTGCCCTTGGTCCACTCCCTCCCACTCCCCCTTTCTCACTTTGCTCCAGCCACACTGGCCTCCAACCTCTTTGACCGATGCACCAGGCAGTGTTCTGCCTCAGGATGTTTGCCCTGGCTGTTCCCTCTGCCTGGAATGCTTTTCCTCCAGGCGCCCATCTGGGTCATTCCATCCTTCAAGCCTTTACTCTGATTTCACATTCTGAGTGACGCTCCCTAGACCTTATTTAAAACTGCACCCCCTCCTAGCACTCCCCTCCCTTATTCCACTTATTTTTCTCCCTTAATACTCACCACCTTATACATACATATTCATGTAACACTTTGGTTGTGTGTCCTTCTACCAGAGTGTCAGCCTCACTCTAGCAGGGATGTCTATCTCTTTTGTTCACAGCTGCATCCCCAGCGCTTGGATCAGTACGTGGGGCATAGTCGATGCTCAATAAATATTTGTTGAGTCAAGGAAGGGGTGGTTGCAAGTTTAGAGCACTCTGTCATGCCGCCCCGTCTGACCACACACTATGTACCCTCTCGGTTTGCCTCTTACACTCAGCACCATCCTTCTGCGATTTATCATAGCGCCGCGTGTATCAGTCCTTCATACCTTATTCTTGAGTCGTATTCCAGCGTATGGACACCCCGCAATTTGCTCATCCTTCCTGCTGCTGATGGACACTTGGGCTGTTGCCACGTTTTGGCTGTCACAGACACGGCTGCTGTGAACATCGGCTCCCTGCGCACACTTGCTTTAATTTCTTCATGTAAACGTCTGAGGGTGGGATGAGTTGTGTGGCAGGTGCGTGTCTAACCTTTTAAGAAGCTGTCAAACCATTCTTGCAACTTGGTTGCACCGTTTGACCTCCCAGCCCGTAGTGCGTGAGCGTTGCCTGGAGCTCTCCCCCTCTTGCTCGGCCATCCCTTTGTCCTCGGCTTTATCAGACACCTCTCCCATTTAACCAGATCCCTCCTGGGGCTCCCTGTGCTGCTTGCCGGGCTCACTCACCCACCACTGTTGTAACCAACCAATTATTAATGCCGCTGTCTGCTCAGTGTCCATCTCCCCACTAGACTATAAGCTCTGTGCAGACAGGGTTCTCTCTGTCTCGGCCACCACCGGGTCCCGGGGCTTGGCACACAGGAGGCACTCGATGCATGCTTGCTGAATGAATGTATGTCCCTGCCTGGTGGGCCAGGTGCTAGAGTGGAGATTCGGTTGGCATTTTCATTCCCAGAGCGAAGATGAGTAAGTGGAGGCCCCAGATGGTGCAGTAACCCACCCAAGGTCCTTCAGCTTGCAGCAGCTGGGCTGGGAGTGGAACCATGTCTGTCTGACCCTCTTGACTGACACTGAGATGTTGAGTGTGTGTTGGCGCGAGAGGGGAGGAGACAGAAGAGAGACAGGCTGGCTGGCATGGGGAAGGTTTTGAAGGCCAGGAAGAGGCGCTGATGCTCTGTACCTCTGCTGCCAGGCTTTGAAGAGGTTGCACAGCATGCCCACCCTCTCTGGTCTGCAAGATGAAGTCTTGCAGTCCCAAGCTTAAGGGGCTTCAGGGCTGAACGCAGAGGCCCCCCCTTTTTCTGTCTCCCTGAGCAAGCCCTGGTAACAGGCATTTCCTGTTTCCGGTGGCTCCCTGGGCCGGGGTGGGGGTAGGGCAGCTGATCGCAGCAGTTGTACTCAGCTGTGGGTCCTCTCTGCTGCTCCCTGCCCCCAGTCACCAAATGGGGCCTCCTTCCCTGCGTACTGGTTCCCTAGAGGAGGGTGGCAAACTAAAACCTTTCTGGCTCTTTCTTTGTCTTGGGCAGAGGTTGTGCTGATGGAGGACCAGCAGGCAACGGGGAAGTGTCTGGGTACTGATTTGCATATGGGCAAGATGCCAGCCCAACTCTTTGATATTCTGGTGGAAGGGGGAGGGGGGCTGAGGGGCTTGCCTCACCAACGCGGAGGAAATGTTCTCACACACCCCTCCTACTTTTGGTTAAAAGGCCTCTTGTCCTTTGCCACCTCTCCCACGCTTTGGGCTACCAGAAAGTCCTTCTGGTGGTCTAACCTCAGTCATTCTTGCTGTCTGAGGGAGCCCCTTTCTTCAGCCTGCCCTACCCCAACCTGGAGGGCTGATGAGTCATACCCCCTACCCCTCTTGAGATGTCACATGACTGGGGGGAAGAAGTCTCAAGGCTCAGCTGATCTCCCTGAGGTCAGGAGGGAACTTCCTCCCTCAGGCCAGATGAGGCCAACTGTTCTGTTGCCCCTGGTGACTTGCAAGCCCTGTCTGGAGTCAGCCTACAAGGCTGCAAAGGCTGCTGGGCAGGAGAGTGTTACATGTGGTTCCTGTCACGTGCCGAACCTTCTACGTGGCACCAGGAAGCAGCCTGGTGTGGTTCAAAGAGGTAGGGTGGTACAGTGGTTAAGGGCATGGCCTCGAGGCTCAGAGAGCTTGTATCTGGCTCTTCACTCCTTCCTGTGTGGCCTCGGGCAAGTGATATATCCTCACGGAGACTCAGTTGTTTCACCAGTAAAATGTGGATTCGTTCATTCACCAGCCTCTACTGAGCATCTAGTAGGAGCCAGGCATTGTACTAGGTGTTGAGGCCACAGCAGTGAGCAGACAACACTGAGAATCCTGTCCTCGTGGAGCCGATGTGCCGGTGTGTTAGGGAGGACAGACAGACACTAACAAAATGAGTAAGAGAACTATACAGTGCCCCAGACAATAAGCGCTATGGAAAAAACACAAAGCAGAGGGGAGGATGGGGAGTGCTAGGGGTGTGTGCATGCGTGCGTGCGTGCGTGCGTGCGTGTGTGTGTGTGTAGTGCAGTTTTAAGTAGTGTGACTAGGAAGGTCTCACTGAGAAGTGACATTTCGTCAAAGGCCCGAAAGAGACAAGGGAGGGAGGCACCAGGTTAATGGGGGAGGGACATTCTGAGCAGATGGGAACAGCTTGTGCAAAGGCCCTGGGGCATGGCCGTGCCTGGCATGTTGGAAGAACAGTGAGGAGGCCTGTGTGGCTGGAGCAGAGAGAGCTAGGCGGAGAACGGGAGGAGGGGTAGGTAGGGAGGGGATGGGGCAGGTCATGCGAGGGCTTGTGGTTTGCATCTGGGTAAGATGGAAGACTTGGGAAGGTTTTGATAAAATTTCTCTGGCTACCATGTTGAAAATAAATGACATGTGTCCAGGGGCAGAAGCAAGCAGTCCAATGAGGAGGCCACTGAAATAATGTAGGTGAGCGATAATGGTGGCTTGGGCCTGGCAGGTGCAGAGAAGGGGCGGGATTCTGGCTGTATTTGGAAGGTGGAACCGATAGGATTTGTTGAGGGGTTGGAGGCGGATGAGAGAGAAACGGAGGAGCCAAGGTGACTCCAGTGTTTTGGGTCTGAACAACTGGAAGGGAGATGTCATTAGAGCGTGCCTCGTAGATCTCAGAATCAACGTTGCTGGGGGGATTGAGCAAACCCGTGCCTGGTGAACTCTTCTTCTCAGGTTTGGAAGAGGCTATGCTCTCAAGAAATGGTGCCCCCCGGAAGGGCTGGAGGCTCTGGAGGGCAGGGGCTGGTCACACAGGCAGTGCTGGGTCACTGAGGGACTCCTTAGAGACAGCTTTGGGAAACGGGGCTGTAGCAAGAAAGGGAAGGTGAGCCGTGGGACAGAAAGGAGGGAACACGGGACAGGACAGAAGCACGCTGCTTGCTGTTTGTGGATGTGTGCATGCTGGAAAGAGAATGAGGACGTGGGCTGGAACGGTCCACATCTACTTGCAGAGAGGGGCAACCAGTGAGGAGGGAAAGAAGAGAATGAGATCAGAAACAGTGCGCAGGACTTGGAAATGTAACTATAATGTTTAATTAAAAAGAAAATATATTTACCCAAAGGAGCTGAGAACTCATGTCCACACAGAAACCTGCACAGAGATGCTTAGGGCAGCTTTCACATCATTGCCAGAACTTGGAAGCAACCAAGATGTCCTTCACTAGGCGATCGATAAGGAAACCGTGGGCCATCCGGACAAGGGGAATTATGGAGACAGTGGCTGCCAGGGGCTGGGGGGAGGGACAGTTGAACAGGCAGAGCACAGAGGGTCTTGGAGGCAGTGAAGCTACTCTGAATGTTACTAGAATGGTGGGTACGTGTCCTTATCTATTTGTCCAACCCCACAGAACGTACATCAGGAGTGAACCCTGATGTAACCAGGGACTTTGAGTGATGACATGTCAATGTGGGTTCACTGATTGTAACAAATGTACCCTGTTTGGTGGCGAAGGCTGATTGTGGGGGATGCTGTGCATGCTTGGGGGTAGGGAGATATATGGGAAATCTCTCTACCTTGCATTTAATTTTTCTGTGTACTTAAAACTGCTCTAAAAACATAAAGTCTATTATAAAAGAAAATAAAAAAGAGGGGTGCCTGGGTGGCGCAGACATTAAGCGTCTGCCTTCGGCTCAGGGCGTGATCCCAGCACTCTGGGATCGAGCCCCCACATCAGACTCCTCCGCTGGGAGCCTGCTTCTTCCTCTCCCACTCCCCCTGCTTGTGTTCCCTCTCTCGCTGGCTGTCTCTGTCAAATAAATAAAATCTTAAAAAAAAAAAAAAAAGAAAAGAAAAGAAAAGAAAGGAGGGAGGGAGGGCAGAGTAGCCTCCAGATAGGACTGATGGAGTTACCATGCCTGGCAAAAGGGGCTGACCAGGTGTTTTCTCACCTCCCTCCAGCTTTGGCCAGACTGTTTGTCTCTGCTCCACATGGTCTCTCACCCTCCAGAGGTTAGCCTGAGCTCTTTAATTGGGCAGCAGTGTTCCAAGAAAGCAAGAGCGGAGGTTGCAAAGCCTCTGGGTGCCTAAGCTTGAATTCACACAGTGTTACTGCCACTGCGTTCTATTGGTCAAGGCAAGTCACAGACCAGCCCAGACACGAAAGATGGGGAAGCAGACTGTTTCTACTTGGTATTTGCCCGACTTAAAAAATTTTGTGTATCTGGCGGGTAGGAAATAGTATCCTGTGGTTTTAATTAGCATCACTTTGATGACTACCAAGGTTGACTCCCTCCTCATGGGTTTGGGGGCATTTGTGATTCCTCTTCAGGGACACTTGTGTTCATGCCTTGCCAATTTTCTGATTGAATTTTTGTCTTTTTCTTATAGAATCATTAGGAATGCCTTATAAATTTGAATACAAATGTGTAGCAAATATCCATTTTCAGTCTGTGGCTTGTCTTGTCACTCTCTTCCTGATACTTTTTGATGAGTAGATCCTTATTTTAGTTTGATCAAATCTTGTTTATCTTTTGGACTTTTTGTTGTTCCAAAATCACTCACGATTCTGAGGTCATCCAGGTAGTCTCCTCAATCGTCTTCTCAAAGTCTGGCCTTTAGCATTTAAATCTTTAATACCATCTAGATTTTGTTTTGAGTAGGATATGAGGCAGACATTTGATGTATTGTTTGTTTTTTCGCCCTTATGGATCACTGGTTGAACCACCCACAATTATGAAATAGTACCTCTTTTTACCATTGGTCTGTAACAGCTGCTCGGTCATAAAAGACATTTTCATGCATGTGTGATTTATTTCTGGGTCCTCTATTATGGTTTATTTGTCTTTATCCCTATATTTCTTCTCTATTGCTAAGTAACAAATTATCCCCCAAATATTCCTTTATTGAGCACTTATTATGCTTATGAGTTTTTTGGATCAGGAATGATGAAACGGCTCAGCTGGGGTTTCTCGTGAGGTTGCAGTCAGATGTCAGCCAGGGCTACAATCATCCGAAGGCTCAACTATGGCCGGAAAATCTGCTTCCTTGATGACTCAGCGACATGGAACCCCGGTTCCTCTCCACTTGGACCTCTCCATAGGGCTGAGTGGTCTTACAACATGGTGGCTGGTCAGTGATCCAAGTGGCCCAAAGTGGAAGCTGCAATGCCTTTTATTACCTATCCTTGAAAAGTCATGTAGTGTTACTCCTACCATACTCTATCAGTCAGTCACACAGGGCTAATCTTGGTTCAGTGAGAGAGGTAATTATGAATAGGGCACAAGTACTGGGATCTGTGAGCCACTGGGGGCCATCTTGGAGGCTAACTGCTATAATTACATTGTCTTAATTACTGTAGATTTATGATAAGTCTTGTTGCGAGTATTCCCAGTTAACTTTTCCTCTACAGAATTGTCTTGGCTATTTGTGACTCTGTGCTTTCCTGTATAAATTTTAGGATTCGTGTGCCAAGTTCAATGAAAAACCATTTTGAGATTTTAACTGAAATTGCGTTGGACCTATAGCTCAATTTTGGAGAGGGCTGAAGTTCTTACAATACTGAGTCTTTCCAGACAGGAATTAGTATATATTTCACTCTATTTGCTTGGATCTTCTTTCATATTTTTCAGTAAAATTTTATGATTTTCTCCATTAAAGATTTTCCACATCTTTTTGTTAGATTTCTTATGTATCACTAGCTTTTTTGTATGTTTGTTTTACATTTTTTAGGCTATGGTAAATGATATCCTTTTAAAATTGGAGTCCAAATTTTCATGCAGTGAAATGCTCAGTTCTTCAGTTTACTGCTCAATCAGTTACAGCAGATGTATACAGTTGTGCAACCCACACCCTTATCAAGGCACAGAACATTTCCATCGCTTGTGGCCTTTCTGAGTCAATCTCCACCACCCTCCCCACCCCAAAAGCAACCACTGATCTGATTTCTATCACCATAGATTAGTTTTGCTTATTCTAGGATTTTGTAAATGTTATCTTGTTAAGAAAATAGCATTTTCTGATTGATTGTTTCTAATGCACCGACACATAGTAAACTTTGTATATTGATTGTGTATTCACTCACATTGTCAAGTTACCGTATTGATTCTGGTCGTTTATCTGTATATTCTTTTGGGCTCTCTGTGTTGACAATGGTACCTCCTGCAGATGCCCAGTTTCTTCCTCCCTCCTTCCCTTCTCTTTCCTTCCTTTCCCTTCCCTTTTCCTTCTCCTTCCTTCCTTCTTTCCTTCCTTCTTTCCTTCTTCCTTCCTTCCTTCCTTCCTTCCTTCCTTCCTTCCTTCCTTCCTCCTTACCGTTTCCTTGTTTTGTCTCGCAGTGCAGGCTAAGATCTTCAACGCAGTGTTGACTAGAAATGGTAATGGGGACACCCTACCTTAGTTCTGATTTCAAATGCCAGGGAATCTTTTCAATATTTTCCCATTAAATATAATGTTCTGCTTTTTATTTAAAACAAAGATTTAAGATTTTTTTTTTTGAAGATGCTTTCTTTGGGGCGCCTGGGTAGCTCAGTCGTTAAGCATCTGCCTTCGGCTCAGGGCGTGGTCCCAGAGTCCTGGGATTGAGCCCCACATCAGGCTCCTTCGCTGGGAGCCTGCTTCTTCCTCTCCCACTCCCCCTGCTTGTGTTCCCTCTCTCGCTGGCTGTCTCTCTCTCTGTCAAATAAATAAATAAAATCTTTATAAAAAGAAAAGAAGACGCTCTCTGTATCAGGTTACAGAAATTCCTTTCCACTCTTATTTTGCCAAGTGTCTTTTTTTTCTTTCTCGCTCTCTTTTTTTTTTTTTAAGATTTTTTAAAATTTATTTGAGAGAGAGAGAGTGCGCACAAGGGGGGAGGGGAGCGGCAGAAGGAGAGGGAGAAGCAGGCTCTCCACTGAGCAAGGAGCCCGACACAGTGCTTGATCCCAGGACCCTGGGATCATGACTTGAGCTGAAGGCAGACGCTTAACCAACTGAGCCACCCAGGGACTCCTCTTTCTCTCTTTCTTTTCTTTTCTTTTTTCTTTTTCTTTTTTTAAAGATTTTATTTATTCATTTAACAGAGAGAGAGAGAGAGAGACAGCCAGCGAGAGAGGGAACACAGGCAGGGGGAGTGGGAGAGGAAGAAGCAGGCTCCCAGCCAAGGAGCCTGATGTGGGGCTCAATCCCAGGACTCTGGGATCACGCCCTGAGCCAAAGGCAGATGCTTAACGACTGCACCACCCAGGCGCCCCTCTTTCTCTCTTTCTTTACCACAAATAGATGTTGAATAGCTACTCTGTTTTTTGTGCATCTCTAACTACTACTAATCTCTTTTCCACAGAGAGAGAACAAGCCTTGGGCAGGCAATAGATCCTGCTGGACTTTCCTAACACTGTTTACATCGTATTTACTTTACACTGCCTTCTTTTTATAGCAAATGATCCTAGTTTTCTTTTGCGAGCAGAATGTAAAGTTCTCTTCTTAAATACATTTATTTAAGTTAAAGTTTATTGACCTTATTTTATTTTTTAAAGATTTTATTTATTTATTTGACAGAAAGAGAGAGAGAGTGCACACGCGGGGGGGGGGTGGCAGAGGGAGAGGGGAGAGAGAGAAAGGGAGCCCCATGGGGCTCGATCCCAGGACCCTGGGAAGCTGGAGGCAGACCCTTCACTGACTGAGCCACCCAGGCATTTCTAAGTCAAAGTTTATTTAGTTCATGTTCCGTAGATAGTGGAGCAGGTGTACTGTGCATGCAGCAATAATTGAGAAGAGGATACAGTCTGAAGATGGAAGTGTGAGACCCGTGGGTACAATGAACGCTGTGTATTGACTTGATTCACGTATGTTGCTACAGCATAGTGCTTGCCATCATGCTGCCTGGGTTTGCATCCTGGATGGCTGTCCTTGCCTCAGTTGCCTTATCTGTAAAATGAGGACATAATAGTACTTGCAGAATTCCATTACACACACACACACCTACACACACACACACACACACACGGGGGAGGCGGGGAGAGAATACGAGTTGGTGGGGAGGAAGACAGAGAGAAAGTCAAACTCACAGAAGCAGAGAGTAGAAGCTTAGCAGGGGCTGAGGGGATGAGGAAAATGGGGAGATGTTGGTCAAAGGATACAAAATTGCAGTTAGGTAGAATGAATCTGTCTAGGGATCTAATGTGCAGGCATGATGTAACCTCTGTCCTTAATAATACTGTATTGAGGGGCGCCTGGGTGGCTCGGTTGGTTAAGCATCTGACTCTTGCTTTTGGCTCAGGTCATGATCTCAATATCGTGAGATCCAGCCCCACATTGGGCTCAGTGCTGAATGTGGGGTCTGCTTAAGATTCTCTCTCTCCCTCTCCCTCTGCCCCCCTCCCACTCCCACTCACATGGGCATGTGCACACACACTATCTCTCTCTCTCTCAAAAAAAAATAATACTGTATCGAACACTGGAAATATGCTAAGAGAGTAGATTTCAGGTGCACTCATCACCCACAAAAAAAGTGACTGTGTGAGGAGATGCTATGTTAATTAGCTGGACTGTAATAATCATTTCACTATGAATATTCATATCAAATAATCACATAGTATGCCTTAAGTATTTACAATATTATACACACACACACACACACACGTTAAAAATACAGAGAGTGCTGGGAATTGGGCACATAGCAGGCGCTCACACAAAGCCATGAGATAAAACTGTGGTCAAGAAAGGTTGGTTAGAATTCTGTAGGATCTGGGGACCCTAGAGAGAGCTGAGCCCATTGGGACATTTGCATGAATCGACATCAGGCGAATGCAAGGGCTTGTTTATAGCAGACCCGAATACCCCAGACCCAGAGTGACGTCCTGTGTGTGACTGCTGCATCAGTTCGTATCTTGTGGTCGCAAGTTACTACAACCCAACCCAAACTGATTTAAACAAGAAAGGAATGTGTTGGCTCATGACACTGAAAAGTTCAAACATGTTCCCCATAAACGGAACCATACAATATGTGACCTTTTGTGCCTGACTTCTTTCATGGAGTGTCACGTTTCTGAGGGTTATCCACACTGTAACTTGTATCAACACTACACTCCTTTCTATGGCCTAATAATATTCTATGTTATAGATATACCTTATTTTGTTGATCTGTCTATCAGTTACAGACATAGGTAAATTCGCGGACACAGAAAGCAGACAGTGGTTGCCATGGAGAAGGGAGAGATTGGGAATGGCAGGTGACTGCCTAACGGGGACAGAGATTCCTTTTGGGCTGAGAAGAAAGTCTTGGAACTGGGTGAGGTGCCCATTGCAGGACATTGTGAGTGTGCCAAATGTCACCTAAGCGTACACTTCAAAATGGTTCGTGGTTAGATTTTTTTTATTGTTGTAAATGATACACAATGTTTATCATTACATATACATACATAAAATGATATAAATATATAGTTGATGAATATAAATTCAAATTGATATAAAATATTTGAATACTATAGAAATAAAATGGAATATTTTTTTTAAAGATTTTTATTTATTTATTTATTCGACAGAGATAGAGACAGCCAGCGAGAGAGGGAACACAAGCAGGGGGAGTGGGGAGAGGAAGAAGCAGGCTCATAGTGGAGGAGCCTGATGTGGGGCTCGATCCCACAACACCGGGATCACGCCCTGAGCCGAAGGCAGACGCTTAACCACTGTGCCACCCAGGCGCCCCATAAAATGGAATATTTATCCCTTTAACAATTTCAGTGGCATTAAATCCACTCACAATGTTGTGTACCCATTGCTACTATATCCAAAACTGTTCATCTTCCCCAAAAGAAACTCTGTCCCCATGAAACACTGACTCCCCACCCCCGCCTCCAACCCCTGGCTCCCACCATCTACTTTCTGTCTCTGTGAATTTGCCCACTCCAGGGACCTCGTACAAGTGGAATCCTACAATAATTGTCCTTCTGTGTCTGGCTTATTTCAATGACCATAATGTTTTCAAGGTTCATTCTGCCGTAGCATAAATCAAAATTTCATTTCTGTTTCTGGCTGAATAATATTCCATTTTATGTTTATAATGCATTTTGTTATCAGTTAATGGCTAACTTTATGTTATATGAATTTTACCTCAATAAACGAGAATTCAGGGGTAGAGTTAGCTTCAGGTATAGCTTAATCTTTATCAGAAGGGGGTGTGGCTTACTGAGAGGGAGGTGGTGCCTTCTTTCCCCCCTTCTGTGCCAGTCTCAAGAGACTGCCCAGGGCTCCGCTTCCACCCTGTCCTGTTACGTTTCCTCCACCCCCATTTCTGTCTCTCTTCACAGTTCCTGTGCCTTAAAAACATCCGTACCTTCTTGTCTACCTGCTGCGAGAAGTTTGGCCTCAAGCGGAGTGAACTTTTTGAGGCCTTTGACCTCTTTGATGTGCAGGATTTTGGGAAGGTAAGCTGGTGCTGAACTACCCACGAGCTGGGCACATAGAGCTGGAAGACTGGAGTTCAGTCCATTATTTCCATGACATTTGCATCGGGAAAGTTAAGTGCTCTTGGTGGGGTGGGTGGGTGGGGAGGAGAACAGGTTAAGTCAGACCAGGCAGTACACCAGGTGCAAAGAGCATGAGATATGTGCAGCTGGGTTCCAGTCCCTGCTTTGCTACTGCTGTGTGACCTCAGATTTGTGACCATGCCTCTCTGAGCCCTAGGTCCCTCCTTTCTAACACAGGAATAATATCATCCTCTACTTTCTGTGTGGTTGTAAGGATTGCACAGAAGAAGGCAATCACGTGGTGGGTGCTTAGTTAAGGGAACCCTGATCTACTCACAGAGAGGAGTGGGAAGGTGGAGAAAATCCTGAATTAGGCTCCTAGGGGCATGGAATCTAACTATAATATCTAGCCTCAGATGTTGGAGTCTGAGGCTGTGTTCTGGCATGTGGGTGGGGAAGGGGCTTGTGAGCAAACCGTGACCCTTGTCACAGGTCATCTACACCCTGTCTGCTCTGTCCTGGACCCCGATTGCCCAGAATAAGGGGATCATGTGAGTAACCATTTGAGCTGCCGTCCTTGGGTTGATCTGGCCGCAATCTTCCCCCTCCTGGAAATTCCCCTCCCACCGGGGCCCCAGGCTCTGGCTCATACCATCATGGCTCCCCCAGGCCCTTCCCCACTGAGGAGGAGAGTGTGGGTGATGAAGACATCTACAGCGGCCTGTCTGACCAGATTGAGTGAGTGTCTGGGACCACCACGCTGCCCTGGGGATTTGAGGGGACATGGCCCTGCCCTAGGGGGCCTGAGAGGACGTGGCCCTGCCCTAGGGGGTCTGAGGGGGACATAGCCCTGCCCTAGGGGGCCTGAGAGGACATGTTCCTGCTCTAGGAGGTTTGAGAGGGCATGGCCCTGCCCTTCGGTGGGGGGTTCTGAGAAGACATGGCTCTGCGCTGCGGATCCGAGGGGACATGAGTTTGATTTGGGAGGGGCCTGAGGGGTCTCTGGCCTAGGGGATCCCGTGGCCCTGGCTGACTCCATACCCCGCAGCGACACGGTGGAGGAGGATGAGGACCTGTACGACTGCGTGGAGAACGAGGAGGCGGAGGGTGACGAGATCTATGAAGACCTCATGCGCACGGAGCCCATGCCCATGCCGGTGCGTGGGGCGGAACGCGGAGTCGGGGCGGGTGCACGGGCGGTGGGGGGTCAGCCCCGGGCCCCCTAACACCCACCTGTCCTCCCCATTCTCAGCCCAAGATGACAGAGTATGACAAACGGTGCTGCTGCTTGCGGGAGATCCAGCAGACGGAGGAGAAGTATACGGACACGCTAGGCTCCATCCAACAGGTGCGGTGCTCCGACCCAGCCCCTGGCAGGCGCATGCGCGGGAGCTGGGCGGGCAGGTGCTCATCTACCGGTGCGGTGGCCTCTGGGCCATGCCTGAGAGGCCCCCGGTGTCCCAAGGCCTGGGGCTCTTCTCCGTCCCCATTGCTTTGTGTTTCTTCATCTCTCTTCCTCTCTGCTTTTCTTTTTCACCCTGTCCCGTGTTGATCTGTCTCTCTTTCCCTCTGGGTCTCTCACTTCTTCCGCTGTCTTTCTTTCCCTATGTGTGTCCCTTTATCCCTGTCTGTATCTCTTCCTGTATCCTCGTCCTGTCTGCCTGTCTCGATTACGTCTCTCTGACCTCCTATTCCCTTCGTTTTGGTCGCTGCTTTTTCAACAGCTTTATTGAAATACACCATACAGTTCACCATTTAATGGGTACAGTTCAGTGGCTTTTGCTTTATTCACAAGGTTGTGCAAACGTCGCCACTGTTAATTTTAGGACATTTTCATCATCCCCCCCCCCAAAGAAAACCCATACCCTTTAGCCATCACCCTAAGCCCCCATCCTTCCCCGGCCCCTGGCAACTGTTAACCTGCTTCCTGTCTCTGTGGACGTGCCTGTTTTGGACGCGTCACACACCGTGTGGCCTTCTGAGTATGGTTCCCTCCCTGAGCACCATGAGCTCAGGGTCTGTCCCCAGGGCAGCAAGTGTTGGCGCCTCGCTCCTGTTCAGGGCTGATATCCCCGTGTGTGAGTGGACCACATCTTGTTATCTGCTCATCCATTGATGGACATTTGGGGTGTTCCCACTTCCTGACTGTTAGGAATACTGCTGTGAACAGCCATGTACAGGTGTTCGTGTGGACATTCTCCATCTCTCTTTCTCTCCCAGTCTCTCTCTCTGTTTGCCCCTTTCTGACTCTGCCTCCTTGCCCCTGTCTCTCTGGGACTGGGCTGCAGGGAGAGATCTCGCCCTCCCTCACCCTTCTCTCCCCTCCCACAGCACTTCATGAAGCCCCTGCAGCGGTTCCTCAAACCTCAAGACATTGAGATCATCTTCATCAACATCGAGGTGAGCTGGCCAGTCCCCAGTCCTCCTGGCCTCTGACCAGCCCCACCTGTCTCTGGAGTGTGGGGGTTGGGAGCTGAGCAACACAGGGCGGGAGGCTGACCCATCTCCTGCTTGGCCTCCTGAGCCCTGGCCCTC
Organism: Ailuropoda melanoleuca; assembly: GCF_002007445.2. Taxonomy (NCBI): domain Eukaryota; kingdom Metazoa; phylum Chordata; class Mammalia; order Carnivora; family Ursidae; genus Ailuropoda; species Ailuropoda melanoleuca. Next base: position 4,828,145 of record NC_048221.1, read on the forward strand.
ACCCCTTCCTCCGAGTAGGACCTGCTTCGCGTACACACTCACTTCCTAAAGGAGATGAAGGAAGCCCTGGCCGCCCCAGGCGCACCCACTCTCTACCAGGTCTTCATCAAATACAAGGAGAGGTGAGGCCCGGCTGGCCAGCCCAGACCCCTGCAAGTCACCCTGTCCTGCTCAGGCAGGGCATTTGGGACAAATTACCCTCAGAGACTACTGGACAGGCGGGGCTTTTCCTTCTTTGCTCATGGGCAAGGGACTGCCCATCTCTGGTTCAATTCCCAGCTCTGCCTTTTTTGGGCTGTGTTGTATTGGGAAATCACTTAAACCTCTCTGTGCTTCTGCTGCCACATCTATTAAAATCAGTGTGGCACAGGAACATACCTCCTAGGGTATGGTGAGGATTAAATAAATGGACGCCTGACGCACTTAGCATAGGGCCTGGCACACAGTAGGTGCTCTGTAAGCGTTGGTTAAGGGAATGAACGTTGAAGAGACAATAAACCAAGTGCTAAGGGCTTCTTGTACGTTATTTCATTCATTGCTACAGTAGCTCCATGTGGGAGGTGCCACTGTTACGCCCATTTTACAGATGGGGAGACCGAGGCTCAGCATCACCCATCTGGGAAGAGGCGGGGCCTGGACTGACACCCAGATCTGCCTGACCGTGGTGCTGGCCACCATTACCCGGCCACCTGTCCTTCCCTCAGGTTCCTCCTCTATGGCCGCTACTGCAGCCAGGTGGAGTCGGCCAGCAAGCACCTGGACCGTGTGGCTGCAGCCCGGGAGGATGTGCAGATGAAGCTGGAGGTGGGGGCCTGGACCACATCTGGGGGACTCTCTTACTCCTTCCCAGGTTCCAGGGGCAGCGGGGAGGAGGCTGAGTTGATGGTGCCACTTTCCGTGGCAGCCCAGCCAGGGACCTCTCCACCAAGGGTTTGGGGAGGGAGCCGCCGGCCAGCTGAGTGGGAGAAATGCAGCAGGGGGAGGTGGGCGGGAGCACTGAGCCCTGACCCCAGCTGAAGCCCAACTCTGGACTCAGCCCTGACACCAAGCTGAGGTCCTGACCCTGAACTAAACTCTGACTCCAAGCTGATCCCCCGCCCAGTGTGGGCTGAGCCCCAAGTCCAGGCTGAGCTTCCACTTTACACCGAACCCCCATCCTGGGCTGAGCCCCACCCTGGCCCAGTGTGTCTAGTGGAAGCACAGACAGGGCAGAGATGAGGAGGAGCCACCTGCATGTGCTGTGTATCCGGCCTCATTGGTATCCACTGTGGAGACCCCGCAGGCCTGTCCTTCTCTCCCTCGCCAGCCCAGCTCAGCGGGTGCAGTCCTGGGCTTCTGCCCCAGGCAGTATTTGCCAGCCTTCCAGGAAATGCTTCCTTCATTATTTCCTTGGGGGAGAGATGATGCTTCGTGTCCTAGAAAAAGCCACCTGTCTCCACTTCATCTTGCTCCTCTCTTTCTCTGACCTCCCAGGAATGTTCTCAGCGAGCGAACAATGGGAGGTTCACCCTGCGGGACCTGCTGATGGTGCCCATGCAGCGGGTGCTCAAATACCACCTCCTTCTGCAGGTGCGCGAGTGGGGCCCCAGGCAAGGGCTTGGCCTCTGTACCTCCCTGTCTCCTAGGAGTGGGGCGGAGCTGCTTCCAGAGGCAGGGCTCTAGGACCCTCTGGGAGGAAGGAGGAAGCTGGCGGGCCAGGCTTGTCTGGAGGGCCCCCAAGAGGAGAAGGCAGGCCTGGTGATGTGTGTCTCTGTGGGACATGCAGGAGCTGGTCAAACACACGCAGGACGCGGCGGAGAAGGAGAGCCTGCGGCTGGCCTTGGACGCCATGAGGGTGAGTGGTCACACAGAGGAACGTATGCGTTCAAGGTAGTGCAGCCGAGGCACACGGTCACAACCATGGGCAACCTCTCCCCTCACCAAGAGTGACATACGTATGTGACCAGTGAGTGATTCCCATCATCCCCCTTGGGGACAGGACATGGTGAGGACACCCTCTCTACCCCTCCTGCCAGCCGATGGTGGAGGCTGATCCCCTGTCCCCAGGCAGGTAGGGGATTGGATGGGGTGGGGGTGGGGTCCAGGCTCACCTCCTGTCCCGCCCCCAGGACCTGGCGCAGTGTGTGAACGAGGTCAAACGGGACAATGAGACGCTGCGGCAGATCACCAACTTCCAGTTGTCCATCGAGAACCTGGTGAGGGGGTGGGGCAGGGAGAGCCAGGGGTGTGGCCACGTGGGGGAGGGTGTTTGGTGTCCTCCTTGGTGGCCCCTTGCCAGACCCCTTCCTGCTGCATAGGACCAGTCTCTGGCCCACTATGGCCGGCCCAAGATCGATGGAGAGCTCAAGATCACCTCAGTGGAGCGGCGCTCCAAGATGGACAGGTGGGCAGAGCCTATAGGTAGAGGGCAGAGCCTGGGCAGGGGTGGGGCCAGATTTCTAGTTACACCAGGGGGTGGAGCCTAGGTGCACAGGCCCAGCGGGACCAGCGGGAATGTGTGGGTAGAGCCAGGACCAACAGGTGCTGGGACCAGTACGGATCTTATCGGGTGAGGTCCGGATGGACAGACAGGCGGGCACTGCCAAGCTGGCCACAGAGGATCAGAAGGGCAGGAATCCTAGATGGACAGCAGGGTGGGGCCAGGAAGGTGGAGGAGATCAGACAGGGAGCTGGAGGGAGCCAGACAGAGGTACCCGACCCAGCTGCTCCCAGGTACGCCTTCCTGCTCGACAAAGCTCTGCTCATCTGTAAGCGGCGAGGGGACTCCTACGACCTCAAGGACTTTGTGAACCTGCACAGCTTCCAGGTTCGAGATGACTCCTCTGGAGATCGAGAAAACAAGAAGGTGGGCTCTGAGGCTAGAACTGGGGTCCCCAGTGCTGGGAAGTCCCAGGGCAGCTTAAGCCTCTCCCCTTGACCTTTAGAATGCCCGTGTATGTGCATGTGTGTGTGTGTGTGACCCAAGTGTGTATATGCGCGTGTGTGTGACCTGAGTGTATATATGCGTGTGCTTGTGTGTGACTTTAGACTTATGGATGTGCATTTGGTTCTCCTGGGTAGACCCTTACAAGGGTACCCATGCCTGGTTCTCCTGGTGGCAGAGAGGCTGTTTTGGCCTGACCCTGTTCTCCCCACAGGGTAGGGGTGAAGAGGGTGTGTGGTCCCACCCTCTGCAGAGGGAGCGCCTTCATTCTGAACCCTGCTTCCCTGCAGTGGACTCACATGTTTCTCCTGATCGAGGACCAAGGTGCCCAGGGCTACGAGCTGTTCTTCAAGACGCGAGAACTGAAGAAGAAGTGGATGGAGCAGTTCGAGATGGCCATGTGAGACCCCCTCCTCCTCCATCCTGTCCTCGGAGGACTCTGCATATGGGCTGGGGCTAAGAGGCAATTCTGTGCTCCATTCTGGAGGGCTACTCTGAACCTCAATTTCCTCATCTGGGAAGTGGGAGGGATAGGCTTTTGATGTTGTCTGCACCCTCAGAATGCCAAGGATACGTGTGAGCTTCAGCCACCAGCCTGGACCCCCCTTCTTCCTTCTCCTCCTTTTTCTTTCTCTTCTTGAGGTGAAATTCATGTAACAAAAATTTAGCTATTTTAAAGTGCATGATTCGGTGGCATTTAGTACATCTCAGTGCTGTGCGGACATTACCTCTGTCTAGCTCCAGAGCATTTTCATCCTTTCAAAGGAAACCCTCAGCCATGAAGCAGTCACTCCCCTTCCCCCTGCTCCCAGCCCCTGGCAGCCGCCAATTTGCTTCTGTTTCCACCCGTGTTCATAGCAACACTATTCACAATAGCCAAAAGGTGGCAACAACCCAAATGCCCTTCAGTGGACGGAAGGAGAGGCACAATATGGTTTATGCAGTCTATCCAATATGGCTGCTCTGAGGCATCCACGTGGCAGCGTGTATCCGTACTTCGTTCCCTTGTGTGGCTGAATACTATTCCATTGCATGGAATTCTCTCCCCTCTCCAGCTCCAACATCTACCCTGAGAACGCTACTGCCAACGGGCATGACTTCCAGATGTTCTCCTTTGAGGAGACCACGTCGTGCAAGGCTTGCCAGATGCTGCTGAGGTGGGCGTCTGCGAGGACGGGCCTGGCCTGGCCTTGGGCAGCTCTCCCTCCCTAGAGGGGCTCCTCCAGCCATCTCTCCCCTGAGTTGGGAGGTGGGAGGCTCTCCTCTGAACTTCAGCTCCCCCATCTCTCTCCTGCCCTAAAGAGAACCCAAGGGGACCCTTGGCAACATGACCGGCTGTGTCTGTTCAACATCACTGACTTTCCTTTATCTTGCCTTGATGTCCCAGAGGCACCTTCTATCAGGGGTACCGTTGTCATCGGTGCCGGGCACCTGCACACAAGGAGTGTCTGGGAAGGGTCCCTCCGTGTGGCCGATATGGGCAAGGTACCAGTGGGACAGAGGGTGGGAGGTGGGCTTGGTTCTGCATGGGGGAGTTCCCATCCTCACTATTTCCTTTTCCATCCCATAGATCTTTCAGGAACTATGAAGAAGGTAAGACCCCCCATGCTCCTTTCTCTGTATGGAAAGTCACGGGGGATAAGGAGGCGTGGGCATGGCCCTTTGCTGGGTGCTCACACGGGGGCTGAGGAGGCCCTAGGCTGGGCCTAGGTAGCCACGCCTGCTTTCTTGGTCTCTCCCTCCAGGATAAGCCACATCGCCGGGTTCAGGACAAAAAGAGGAATGAGCTAGGTGAGTCTGAGAGGGGGGCACGGTGTGGGGCAGGAGGAGATCCGGTCCTTGCCTCAGATCTCAACAATTATTTTATTGACAACATAAGGTCCTGCTGATAATTGTGATCCATGTTTCTCACTCCTAGAAACCTGAAAGGAATTTAAAAATAACTAACTCAAATTCTTCACTTGGTTTGCTCGAACACTAGGAAGAGAATGCGTGGGATAGTAGCAGTCCTTGCTAGGACGCGCTCTCTCTTACCATCCACCCTTCTTCTCCACTGCCTCTTTTCCTTGCTTTCTCATAGGCTCCTCTAGCTGTACTTTCAGCAAAATGCCCTCCCCCTGGAGGACAGGGAAGTGGAGGGCGCGGATTCTTTTTAGCCCAGTGGCAGGCGGGGAGAGGCTGGACTCATTCCTATGTCGGTGAAGTTTGTGGAAGCACAGCAGTGATGGGATTTCTGTTTAGCATGTACTGCTTATGTCGTCCAGGGCAAAGGATGACTAAAACACCTGTGCTCCCTGTCGCCCACACACCGGAAGCTCTCAGGCCGGTGGCGGGGGACAGACTTCCGTGAAGACATTACATCGTGGTGGGAGAAATAGAGGGTTTTCTGGAGCCTAGAACTGAGGGACCTGACAAATCTGAGCCTTCAGGGAAGGCTTCTCAGAGGAGAAGGGATTTAGGTGGACATTCGATGGCTGAGGAGGAGTTAGGCAAGAAAGGAGGAGGACAGGGGTGTTCCAGGCAGAGGGAACAGCACCTGCAAAGGCTAGGAGGCGGGAGGGGGGATCCAGACTTCATTAAACAAATGAGAACAGTTTGGTGTGGCTGGTGGAAGTAAACCCTTTGCTCATAGTCAGACAGAGTCGGTGTAAAGACCCAGATTTCACATCTACCTACCCCTATCTATCTATATTCACATGTAGATGTCACCATAGAAAGATCTAAGGATATTCATAATCTAGATCGATAGGTAGATAGGTATAGATATAGCAGGTTTATTTGAAATAGTAAAACATTAGAAACGACTTAATGGATAAGAGGAATAAGAAGAATGTATATATCATTATATGTATCATATAATCAGTTCTATACAAAAAATATATATCAGCTTTGGTTTTTGGGGTTTTTTTGAGATTTTATTAATTAATTTACTTATTTGAGAGAGAGACACACATAGAGCACAAGCAGGGGGAGGGTCAGAGCGAGAAGCAGACTCACGCTGAGTCGGGAGTCCAACGTGGGGCTCGATCACAGGACCCCGGGATCACGACCTGAGCCGAAGGCAGACACTTAACCGACTGAGCCACCCAGACGTTAAAAACTAGAAGTGACCCAAATGTCCTCAGTAGGGGGAAATACATATGTGTGTGTGTATCTTTTACATATATCTTTGTATTTATGCATATCATACATGTGTCAATATGTACTTTTAGACATACCCATTATGGATACACTTTTTATTAAGATAGAAAACACGTACTGTAAGACATATGAAGTGAACACATCTTAACCACATGGTTCCATGAATTTCTACTCCAGTAACTGCCACACAGATCAAAGTATAGAACATTTCACTGAATTCTAGAACTACACTGTCCGATACAAATTGATACTTGTTTAAATAGCCTGAAATTCCTGTGCTAAGCCACGCTAGCCACAGAGCATGTGGTCAGTGGTCACCTCTGGCTAATGGCAGCCCTGCGGGACAGCATGAACTATTGAACTCCACACAGAAGGTTTTCCTGGAGTGCTGCTGGTCAGTACCCACCTGGCTCTCAGAGGGGGACCACTCTTAGTCACGACAGATGAGTTTTGCTTTCCGTTGCACTCCACAAAAATGAAATCATGGGGTGTGTCCTCTTCCTGCATCTGGCTTCTTGAATCAGCATCATGTTGGCGAGACTCACAGTCTGTTCATTGCTGCATAGTATTCCATTGTGTGATTCTATCACACCTGGTATGTCCATTTTATTGAGGACATTGGGTTGTTGCCAGTTTTTGGTTTTGCGAAGAAAGCTTCTCTAGGGCTTTTGGTGGACACGAGCATTCCCTTCTCCCGGTCACATACACCTGAGTGGAATTGTCAGGTGACAAGGGAGATACCAGTTTAGCTTGGGGAGATACTGCCAGACAGTTTTCCCGCTGGACTCCCACCAGCGATGTAGGAGAGCTCCAGGTGCTCCATAGCCTCACCACCGCGTGGTGCTGTCAGGCCCTAATTTTTGCCACCCCAGTGGGCAGTGAGACTCAGGTTTGAACATCTCTGACCACCAATCACACCGAGCCACCACCTTCCCTCTCCTCCAGGCCTGCCCAAGATGGAGGTGTGTCAGGAGTACTATGGGCTTCCTCCACCCCCTGGAGCCTTTGGACCTTTTCTACGGCTCAACCCTGGAGACATCGTGGAGCTCACCAAGGCTGAGGCCGAACAGAACTGGTGGGAGGTACAGGCTGGGCCATGGGAGTGATGGAGGTGGACTTGAGTGTGGGGTCATGGGCATAGACAGTCCTGGGAAGTGACTCTGGCAGGGGAGGCTGGTCTGGAGGAGGCATCTGGGGAGGGAGGTGTCCATGAGGATTTCTAGGGCTGGCCCCACCCTTCCGAGCTGGCCATCTTCCCAGGAAGTTGATTCTGGCTGGTACTCTGTGGGTCACACAGGCCACAGAGAGATAGATGGACACACAGAGTGGCCGCTGGGTGGAAAGTTCAGCACACACACACACATACACACACGCATGCACTCATGCATGAGTGCTTTTAACCTCTTTGTCAATGTCTTTCCCTCCTGGCTTTTTAGGGCAGGAATACGGCTACCAATGAAGTTGGCTGGTTTCCCTGTAACAGAGTCAAGCCCTATGTGCATGTGAGTGCCTCAGTCTGGAGGTAGTGAGGGCAAGGGGGTCCAGAGAGGGTCCCTTGAGGGTGGGAAGCCTTGGGGTTATACCCCTGAGATAGGGAGGGGCTTCCCATCACGACAGGTCATTCCCGAAGTCCATGTGCTGCCTAACTTGCCTGCTGAGCCCAGAGTGGGGGCCATACGGAGAATGATGACCAGTCCTTCCCCCCTCGATTCTTCGTGTATGAAGGTCCTCTCCCTCATAAAGGAGAAGGAGTGGGGACCCAGGAAGCTGGCCAGGCCCTGCTTTCTTCAGAGGCAGTGAATGTTGTCCCATCAGGTGCGGTGGTCACCCACACCTCCTGGCCCAGCTCGTGTGGACAAACCTGCTCGCACTTTGCCCCGCCTCTGTTCTTCAGCTGGCCTCTGCGCACCTGACCACCTCGTTCTCTGATGACCTCGGATCTTTCCCATTCTCCCCAGACCTCCCTCCCTCACTGTAGATGCCCCTCTCTGCCTGCTTCACAGACCAGTTAGGAACCTGCAGAGGGAAACTCTCCCCTATTTTGTTGCTTTGATTTTGTATCATTTCAGGCTTCGAGAAAGGTTGTTAGAATAATGCAGAGAACTCCAAATAGCGTTTCCCCACATCCACCAGCTGTCAACATTTTGTCCCATTTGCTCTCTCATTTGCTCCTTCTCTGCACATTTTATTTTATTTTAAAAATTCATATTATTTTTTTCTTGAGACGTTAAAAGTATGTTTACAGATGTATTTTCCCTTTACCCCTAAATACATCCTAAGAATAAGAACCTTTTCTTAAATAACCATAGCATGATTTTAACAACCGTGAATTTGACGCTTGACATTGACATTATACTATGATTTCATCCATAGTCCCTATTTAAATTTTGACAATTTCCCCCAAATATTCTTTTAGAGATTTTTTTTTCTTTTTTGGCCTGGAGTCTTCCAGGTTTCTCTGCTGTGGAGTTACATTATAATTTCCAGCTTCATGGTTCTGGTCAAGTTTATTCGCAGATGTTCTACTGTAAGGACCAGCTGTCTCCTAATCGAACCATCAACCTACCTATCAATTAGTCATCTATGTATCTAATGATCACCTGTGTATCTATCGGTGTCTCTGTGTATCCATTAATCATTCGTGTATCGCTCTCTGTATCAAGGATCTACGTATCTGTGTAGCTAGGTCTCTGTCTGTCTCTGTCGGTCAGGTATGTTTGCATGCATGTATCTCAGGAATTGCCCGTGGATTCTTACTTTAAAATCGTCCAAGGTTTGGCCGGCAGGAGCCCCGTCAGGCAGGCTCATCTGTTCTTTTGCTATGTCCCCATTATTCTCTGAGCTCTTCCTTATTTTCTGGCATAATACCAGACTTACCTTGTACTTTCCATGCCCCGTTCTTGGAACCAACCATTTTCCCAAGAAGCCCTGGTCCTTTCAGTGGGACACGGCATTCAGAAGCCAAGATCTGGGCATGTCTCCAGTTTCTGCCTCCAAATGTACTGCTTAAAGCTACACCCATCCTAGCCTCCTCCTCTCCCATTACAATGAAGGCTCTGAGAAAAGATAGAAAAAAATGACAATTCTCCTTTCTACTCAAGGATTCCATCCTCCTGGCACCACCTACCTTACAAGATAACTACTGTTATTTGTTTTCTGTGTGTGTCTCTGGAGTTTCTTGATGCACATACAAGTAGATACAAATACGGATTCTTACTTCCCCCATGATTTATTCAAAAGATTTGATACTCACTATTTTGCAGGCCCCCTGCCCCCCGCCCCCTAATATATCTTGGGATCTTTCCATATCACTGTATGTAGAACATTTCATTCTTTTTTCCCTTTAAGCAAATCAAAATGAAATTTGAAAAAAAATCATGAAATTAACCATTTTCAAGTGCACGCTTCAGTGGTACTTAATACATTTTGCAATCATTTCATTTACATGTGATATCTAAAATAGGTAAATCTGTAGGGATAGAAAGCAAATTGGTGGTTCCCAGATATTGAACGTGGGAGGGAATAGGGACTGACTGTTTAATGGGTGATGTGTATGGGTTTTCTTTTGGGGTGATGTTTTGGAACTAGATAGATTGTTCCTCACTCTTTTTATTGTTACTATTTTTTAATTATGGTAAAACACACATAACATAAAATTTACCGTTTTAACCATTTTTGAGTGTATAGCGTTGTGGCATTAGCTACATTCCCACTGTTATACGACCGTCCCCACCATCCATTTCCAGAACTCTTTTCATCTTGCAAAGCTGAGACTCTGTCCCATGAAACACTAACGCCCCACCCCTCCCCTCAGCCCCTGGCTCCCACCATCTACTTTCTGTGTCTGTGACTTTGACTCCTCTAGGGACCTCAGATAAGTGATATTGGTCCTTTTGAGAATGGCTTTTGCACTGAGCATAATGTTTTCAAAGTTCATCCATGTTGTGGCAGGTGTCAGAATGTCCTTCTTCTTTAAGGCTGAATCATATAGTCCATTACCTGTTCATCTCTGGATCGGCACATACCTTTTGGCTCTCGTGGATAATGTTACTATGAACATGGATGTGTAAATATCTCTTTGAATCCCTGTTTTTAATTCCCTTGGGCAGACACCCAGAAGAAGAATCGCTGGGTCATATGGTAACTCTATTTCTGGTTGTTGGGGAGCTGCCGTCTGTTTTCTTTAGCAGCTGTATCATTTTACGTTTCTGCCAGTAATGCCGTAAGATTTCCAATTTCCCTCTAACCTTGCCAACACTTGCTATCTTCTGCTTTTGTTTTGTTTGTTGTTTGGTTTTGTTTTGTTTTTACAATAACCATCCTACTGTGGTGGAAGCGAGCACCTTTGCATTTATTCACACCAGGGGCTGGGCTTTTTGTAAATAGACTGGTAATACAGGTTTTCATCTTTGCAGGTCAGAGGCTGTCTTTGTGACCTCTCACCTCTGCCAGAGAATTGCAAAAGCAGCCACAGTGTGTAAACGAGGGGGCATGACCATGTTCCAATAAAAACTTGCATTGATGGAACTTGGCATGTGAATTTCATCCCATCTTTATGTGCCAAGCACTATTATTCTTCCTTTTATTTTTGTGAACCATTTAAAAACATAAAATCCATTCTTGGCTTGAATGGCTGGACAGTCTCTCAGTGAACATCACAGTGCCTGGCACTCAGTAAATGATGGTGGAATGAATGATAGTAGTTGACAGTGAATAGATGGAGTGTCCTGCAGTCTATTGCTGACCTGGGCTCTTGATCCTAAGTCCCCATCTCTGTCTGTGTCTCCAGGGTCCCCCTCAGGACCTGTCCGTTCATCTCTGGTGAGTAGAACTACCTTTCTTATTTTCAGCTTGTGGCCCTCTGTGGTGGGTTCCCAGGTTGGGCATGGAGGGACCTCCAAACCAATCAGTTATTCATTTTTTGGACTCTGGGTATTGACTGCTGGATTGAGCCTTGTGCTCGGGGCTGCTGAAGAGCAAGCAAGCAAAAGAGGGTCCCTGACTCTGGGAGATTAGGGTCTCACTGGAAGGAAAATGATGGTGGGGATGGTAACAGCAGCCCCAGCAGCCCCTCCCTCCTGCCTTTGAACACCTATGTCAGGTAGAACAGTGAGGGGTAGAGGTTTGCAGTGGTGTTTCTGGAGTGCACGGACCTGGGGTCAAATGCTGACTCCCACACTTCCCAGCTGTGTGACCTTGGGCCAGGAGCTCAACCTCTCTGGGCTTCAGCTCCCCTTTCTGGAAAGTAGATTAATACCAACATCTACTTTATAGGGTTTTTATAAGGCTTTGATGAGCTGTTACCTGTGAAGTTCTTAGTCCTGTGCCTGGCACACAGTAAGCCCTTTATTATCCGTGATTAGATTAGATCTGTTATTATTGTGACCATCTTATTATAATAACTACATTTCATCAATTCTAAAATGCACATATTTTTTCATGTTTTAACATCTCTGACATTGGAATGGCTCTTACAATCAATGGAAGATCAGTCTTCTGCCTGATTTTATGGGCGGGAGTTTTTATTTCATAACGGCCCGTGAAGGAGCAGTGCATTTTACAGTCGCGGGCAGCTCAGATGATGTCACATGGGAGTGTTTTTATAACTGTTGTGTCAGCACTTTAATGAGCTCTTTGAATTCTCATAATAACCCTTTGCTCTTCTTCCTCCCTTTCGGCAAAGAAGGAGGAAACCAAGACTTAGAGAGGGGAAGTGATTTGTTCAGTGTCACACAGTGAGGAAGTGACGGAGACAGGATGGAACCCATCTGCCCGGCTCCAGAGCCAGACCCTGCTGCCCTCGAGACTCATAGGAACACAAGGGGCGTAATGATGCTCACATTTCCCGAGCGCCAAGACCAAGTTCGTGGTGCATCAGACGCATTACTGCCAATGGTCAGAAATGTCGCTCGGAGGGGGGGCGGTTTTAGCTTCCTCTTTTCAGAAGAGGAAATCGGGGCTCTGAGTGGCAAAATCAGTTCCTGAGGTCACAGAGCAACCAAGTGGCAGAGCCAGGTTTCAGACCCCATCTCTGGCCTTCCCTGCTGGGATGCGGTCATCACGCCTGGAACTGGGTGACTCATTTTGGGAGCAGCATTTAAGGGGGCGCCAAAAACACAGGGATCAAGATCCGTAATATTTCAAGGCAGCACTTATACGCAAGTAATGAATCATGGAACTTTACATCAAAAATTTGAGATGTGCTGTATGGTGACTAACATAACAAGAAAAAATTATTTTTAAAAAAAACTTAAAAAAGAGAAAAAAAAAAGCACTTAAAATAATCAAAAGTGAGGCAAACGGGGGAGCCTGGCTGGCTCAGCCGGGAAGCATGCAACTCTTGATCTCGGGGTGGGGGGTTTAAACCCCTCATTGGGCATAGTGTTTACTTAATTAAAAAAAAGCAAGGCAAACAAAGTCCATGATAAGCAAAACAACAAAATTGTAAATAAAGACAGGATCTGACAGGGCTGGGGGTAGAAAGAGGTGATGCAGTGAACCCCCAAGGACGGAGTCGGGTCTCGTCCTTATTTAAAGCCTTTATGTTTTGTTCACCATGGATTTTTTTGCATTCATTTTTAAAACTGAGTTGAAAGCCACATAACATACGATGAACCGTTTAAAGTGGCATTTATATTCGTATTTACATTTCTATTACATATTTACATGTATATATCATATATAGTTGTATTTTACCTCAAATTAATATATATTATTTATGTTATATGGTTACATTTGCAGCGTAAATACATTCATGTTCACCTTTTATATCGTCTATAATTATATATGATCTATAATTAGTATATATTATTATGTATCTACATTTATAGCACAATACATTCATATTCATATTTATATCATCCATTACTGTGTATGATCTATAATTAGTATATGTATTATGTATGTACATTTATAGCACAACACGTTCATATTCATATTTATATCATCCATAACTGTGTATGATCTATAATTAGTATATATATCATGTATGTACATTTATAGCACAACACGTTCATATTCATATTTTATATAATTTTTTTTTTTTTTAAGATTTTATTTATTTATTTGACAGAGATAGAGACAGCCAGGGAGAGAGGGAACACAAGCAGGGGGAGTGGGAGAGGAAGAAGCAGGCTCGTAGCAGAGGAGCCTGATGTGGGGCTCGATCCCATAACGCCGGGATCACGCCCTGAGCCGAAGGCAGACGCTTAACCGCTGTGCCACCCAGGCG
>NC_048221.1:4841609-4860478 GCF_002007445.2 Ailuropoda melanoleuca
TTCATATTCATATTTATATCATCCATACTGTGTATGATCTATAATTAGTATATATTATGTATGTACATTTATAGCACAACACGTTCATATTCATATTTATATCATTCATACTGTGTATGATCTATAATTAGTATATATCATGTATGTACATTTATAGCACAACACGTTCATATTCATATTTATATCATTCATACTGTGTATGATCTATAATTAGTATATATCATGTATGTACATTTATAGCACAACACGTTCATATTCATATTTATATCATCCATACTGTGTATGATCTATAATTATTATATATATCATGTATGTACATTTATAGCACAACACGTTCATATTCATATTTATATCATCCATACTGTGTATGATCTATAATTAGTATATATATCATGTATGTACATTTATAGCACAACACATTCATATTCATATTTATATCATCCATACTGTGTATGATCTATAATTAATATATATATCATGTATGTACATTATAGCACAACATGTATATTCATATTTATATCATCCATACTGTGTATGATCTATAATTAATATATATATCATGTATGTACATTATAGCACAACATGTTCATATTCATATTTATATCATCCATACTGTGTATGATCTATAATTAATATATATTATTTATGGTGCATATTTATGCCTACAGCATAAATGTATTCACATCCAGTGGCATTTAGTACATTTGCAAGTTTGTTTGGCCATCACCACTATAACTCCTGAACATTCCATCCCCCCAAAGGAAAGCCTGCCCTCATTAGTGCCCCCCCAACCCCCCCAGCCCCCGGCACCCACCTCTAACTCCTTCCCGTCCGTGGAGGAGCCTGTTCTGGGCGTGTCATACACGTGGACTCACACACCGTGGGGCCTTCTGTGTGTGGTTCCCTCCCTGAGCATCGTGGGCTCAGGGTCCGTCCCCCAGGCAGCGCGGGTGGGCGCCTTGTTCCCTTTATGACTCTCTAGCAGTCGTTTTGATTTTTTTTAAAAGATTATTTATTTATTTATTCAACAGAGATAGAGACAGCCAGCGAGAGAGGGAACACAAGCAGGGGAGTGGGAGAGGAAGAAGCAGGCTCATAGCGGAGGAGCCTGATGTGGGGCTCGATCCCATAATGCCGGGATCACGCCCTGAACCGAAGGCAGATGCTTAACCGCTGTGCCACCCAGGTGCCCCAGTCGTTTTGATTTTTAAAAGTATTGCATTAAAATACTCCTTACTTCACTTGCTATCACTTATCTCGATGGTGGAGTGTTTGGGCTCCCTCTTCACAGTTTGTACCTGGGGCTGGTGTCTCACTGTCCTCCGCTAGTTTCTGTCCTGGTGGCCACAGAGACGGCGAACGGTGGAGACTCAGTAAATGCCCATCCAAGCAACACCAAATTCTAAATTAAAGGAAAAAAAAACCCACTTTTCTATATTCACACTCTCAACCAAATGTGTGGGTTTTTGCCCACACCCAAACAATTCGGTGATTCTTCCCTCTCAGCTGGGTGTCCTACAAGTCAGCTCATTTCTGATGCTACCCACCTGGAGATGGCATCAGCCCCCACAGGTTAGAGGTTGGTTCCCACCAGACTGCCCTTGTGTCGGGGGCCAATCTCAAGTCCAGCCTTCCGGGACTTCTCACTGACCTGCTTTAAATTATAGGCTCCCACAACCCCCTCCTGGGTCTGGATAAAACACTCCCTGCACAAACTCCTAGAACTCGGGAAAACCATTTCCTTAGATTACCAGTTTATTATAAAAGGGCATGTCAGGGTGCAAGAATTCCTGTCCTCTTCCAGGTCCTTCTAGCAGGACTAAGAATCAAAATTGACACGAGACAGATTAATAGGAGAAAAAGCAAATTTAATTTTGTATGTACGGAGAATCCACACAGACATGGAAATCCTAAGACAGTCAGGCAAAAGGAGGCATATATGTCATTCCAAACTAATGAGAAGGGGGCAAGGGTGTGGGACATCAAAGGGAAGGAACAGGAAGCTGGAGAAGAGGAAATGTCTGGCCCACAAATGTTTGCTGGGCCACTGGGAAACCGTGGGACACAGAGGAGTTGATCAAACAGGTCTCACTGGGTTCCTCCCCCTCCACCGCACCTCGTTCATAGCGTAACGTGGGTATCTAGGGCGACAGCTTCTCCCTTCTTGGAGCAGGTCCTCTGTCTGAATTCTTTTTAGGCATTTGTGGGGGAGGTAGAGTTTTTCCTGAATCTGCTGGATTTTGATTGCTTTTTTTAAAAAAAAAAAGATTTTATTTATTTATTTGTCAGAGATAGAGTGCAAACAGGGGGAGCTGCAGGCAGAGGGAGAAGCAGGCTCCCTGTTGAGCAAGGAGCTGGATGCCGGGCTCGATCCCAGGACCCTGAGATCGTGACCTGAGCTGAAGGCAGATGCTTCACCGACTGAGCCACCCAGGCGCCCTGGGTCTTGATTGCTTTTTAACTCAAATGGTCTTCCTGCCAAAGTGGCCCATCTTGGAGCAGCCTGCCCTGGGACTGTCACCAACTTAAACACCACGGGCATGGGGACGGTGTGGACCTCTCTCCTTGGTGTGTCTTGGCAGGTACGCTGGCCCCATGGAGCGCGCAGGGGCGGAAAGTATCCTCACCAACCGCTCGGATGGGACGTTCTTGGTGCGGCAGAGGGTGAAGGACACCGCAGAATTTGCCATCAGCATCAAGTAAGTCCTCCCTCCCTGACCCCCTATGACCTGGGTGCCACAGGAGCCTGGGAGGAAGGGAACGTACGGTCACGACAGCCATCTTTCACTGAGCCCCGCGGTGTCCTGGGTGTTTTTACCCGTCTTGCTCCTTTTACTTGACTGACAGCCCACAGGAAAGAGATATGCCCCCCAGGCAAGCTCCAGAAAGCACTTAGCACATTCTAGCAAGAGGCAGAAATGCCACAGGGACCCCGTCGCTCATGCCTGTCTGCTGTCTGCAGCTTCTCACCCATGGTGACTCGTTTCCTGGTCGGTTTTGTAATTTTCTCTTGCGATGTCCAGTGGGCGGGTCTCAGGGCTAGCCCTCCACCTCCGTGGACCCAATAGCTCATCCCAAGTTCCTATGGGATCATCAAGGCGTAAGCGACTTGGTTAGCAAGATCAGCAAACCCCGTAGGGTAGCAGTTCATGCAGTGAGCTCCGTTTTTAGTTTCAAGCTCATTTTTGGCCTCTGGGAATTTCCCTTTACTTTTTTGAGAGTTCAGCATTTTTTCCCTCATCATTTCTCGTTTTCAGTAGTCAGATTTTTTTTTCTGGGAGGGAGGGTTATCTAGTTTTCCATGTTGGCAGAAGTGAATATCTCTTCCGTGTCCTTACTCGTCTGTGGCCCACCATGTTGGTGGAAATGGGTCTCTTTTCCCATCCTGTAGATCCGAGGTCCTCCATCTTGGGGGAAGCACAGGGAAGGGGTCCTGCTCAGGCAATAGGGTGCAGTTTCTTCAGTCTTTGGGCTTCAGTTGTTGTTGCCTCCCTGAAGTTGTCGATTGTTTCTTCCATGGTTGGGGGTGTGTAGCCTGGGGGCTGAGACTTGGCAGGGGATGAGCTTGGGTCCCCAGCTTCAGGGACCTGTGACCATCCAGGCCTCTCTCTCTCTGCTTCCAGGTATAATGTTGAGGTCAAGCATATTAAAATCATGACAGCGGAAGGACTGTACCGGATTACGGAGAAGAAGGCTTTCCGGGGGCTGACGGTAAGGGCCAATCTACCCCAACCCCAGCCTCCCAGAATCTAGGAGGAGAATCTAGCCCTCCCTGAAGCTCCATCTTGGGACCCCTCCCTTTCCCCTCCAGGAGCACTATGGAGCAACTGGCTTTAAACTCATTCCCCTAACAGCCGATGATGATGGTGATGATGGTGATAATGATGATGGTGATGGTGATGGTGATGATGATGGTGATGATGGTGATGATGATGGTGATGATGGTGATGATGATGCTGATGGTGATGATGATGCTGATGGTGATGATGATGCTGATGGTGATGGTGATGATGGTGATGATGATGCTGATGGTGATGGTGATGCTGATGATGATGGTGATGATGATGATGATGGTTATGATAGTGGTGATGGTGATGATGATGATGGTGATGATGATGGTGATGATGATGATGGTGATGAAGATGATGGTGATGATGGTGATGATGATGATGATGATGGTTGATGATGGTGATGATGATGATGATGATGATGATGATGATGATGATGATGATGATGATGATGGTGATGATGATGATGATGATGATGGTGATGGTGATGATGATGGTGATGATGGTGATGATGATGGTGATGATGGTGATGATGATGATGATGATGATGATGATGGTGATGATGATGATGATGATGATGGTGATGGTGATGATGATGATGGTGATGATGATGATGATGGTGATGATGGTGATGGTGATGATGATGATGGTGATGGTGATGATGGTGATGGTGATGGTGATGATGGTGATGGTGATGGTGATGATGATGGTGATGATGATGATGGTGATGATGGTGATGATGATGGTGATGATGATGATGGTGATGATGGTGATGATGGTGATGATGGTGATGATGATGGTGATGATGATGGTGATGATAGAGAAGAGTAACAGCAGTGAGCATTTACCAAGCACTTTCGGAGTGCCAGACACACTGTGGATAGGGCTCCAGTGAATCCCCTCAACTCACTGTGGGAGGTTCTGTTTCACACACAGGTGAAGCTGATGTTCTGTCCTTATCTAGTATCACAGGAGAGCAGAGCTCCTGTTTCTGTCATGCTTCAAGTCTTAGCTTTGCTTCATCTGTTCAATGATCTTTTCACTGAGAATTCAAATGCCTTTCAAGTGTTTTTGCTTCTGTTTAGTGCCCTGTAGTTTTGGGTGAACTTTGAGACATTATAAGCCCATTGGTCTAAGGCACGTGGATTTTACCTGTGGTCTGTGGATCCTTGAGGAGCTTTGAGTCCTCTGGAAGAAGATACAGAATTTTGCACATAGCTGCATGTTTTAGGAGATGAGGGTCTCAGATTTCCCTCGATTCTCAAACAGATCCTTGACTCCCTAAAATGTTAGGGACTATTAAGTTATTCCACAATTCTTTTCTCCCCTAAACTTGATTCTGAAACATTTTCCCCTCATTTTTTTGTTTCTGAAAAATTTCCAAAAATTTACTGGAATAGTGAAATGAACATCTGTGAATCTATCACTTACTAATTGTTCATATTCTGCCTCTTTTGTGCCCTCTCTGTCAATCCCTCCCCCCCACATTTATTTTGCCCTATATAAGAACAAGTTGCAGGCATCTAGACCATTCACCCCAAAATACTTTAGCATGAATATCTGAAGAGCCAGGGCATTCTTGTACCTCACTACAGTATCATTATTACACTCAGGAAGTTGAGCATTGATACAAAATTATTATGTAATATACAGTCTATTTTCCAAATTTCTGATTGCCCCAAGTATGCCTTTTATAGCTCTTTTTTCTTCCAGGATATAATCAAGGATCACACATTGCATTTAGTTTTTATCTCCTTAGTCTCTTTTCATTTGTAGTAGTTTGCCAGTCTTTTTAAAACTTTTTTTTTCCTTTGGTCTTTCATGATACAGGCATTTTTGGAGTTTAGAACTCTAAACCATGAGATATTTTGTTTTGTCTTAGCTACTGCACTCTACTGCCCCTCCCCCAGGGGACTGTATTCTGGATCGGCCCTTTTCTAAATGTGGGACCCTGGACAAGGAACTTGGCTTCTCTGTGACTCAATTTCTCCATTTATAAAATGGGAGAATCACGAATGTATTCACCTTTCATGATTATTAGGAGATTTTGATGATGTATGATTGCACACTGACCAGCACATAGTAGGTGCTCAATAAACAGAATTTATTATTATAATAATAATTAATTATAAAAATAAGACTCTTGACACCCACAGTGGGGTTGATTTTGGTGAGCTGGTTATCAGGCAAGTTGATTATTTGGTAAATTTATTATGAAGTGACTTGGTTATTAAGAGAACTGGCTTTAGGCAATGTGATCTCTTCCCCCCAAAATGGTCCTGGTTGGCCAGGAAGGGAATGAACTCCCCATCATGGGGAGCAGTCAAGGCTTCACTTACCAGGGAGGCTAGAAGGGGGACCTGCCACACCTGAGGAGTTGGGTGTGACTCCTTCCAGCTCTGGCCCCTCATGAGCTGAACTGCTGGGATAATATCTGTCCTGTTGTCCTTCCAGGAGCTGGTGGAGTTTTACCAGCAGAATTCCCTAAAGGACTGCTTCAAGTCACTGGACACCACCCTGCAGTTCCCCTTCAAGGAGCCTGAGAAGAGAGCCATCAGCAAACCACCAGGTAGAGGTCTCAGGCTGGGGGCCTGTGGCCCCAGCTCCTTCCTATTGTAGAGGGCAAGTGTGGGGATGGCATGGACATTCTGGTGGGCATACAGAGGTCATATCTGTTAAACAGTGGGAGCTCTTTCTTTCACTAGTCTGTCCCTTTGCT
Source organism: Ailuropoda melanoleuca (assembly GCF_002007445.2). Taxonomy (NCBI): domain Eukaryota; kingdom Metazoa; phylum Chordata; class Mammalia; order Carnivora; family Ursidae; genus Ailuropoda; species Ailuropoda melanoleuca. The sequence continues at coordinate 4,848,117 of NC_048221.1, forward strand.
CTTGAGTGGTTTGCATATTCATTTGCTTGGGTGGAAGGTGGGACAGAGGTTACTTTTGTTTTTGGGAAGATGAGAACAGTAGGTACCAGAAGGGTCCTCACCTGCATCTTTTAAGCCTATATTTTTATATCAACATCAAGGATTAGTTAGCATCTATAACATTCTCTCACAAAAAGGCAAGACCATTAGTGCAGTCTTCTCTTTTCCTTTGCATCTCTCCCCCATAGGTTCATTGACATTATCTGGAATGTTGGATACAGTTTGCTATGAATTAAACTAATTATGACAATATGTTTCAGAAATTCTTTCTTAACAGTTGTGTTTAACTTCTCAAATACAGTATCAAGAATTATTCAGACCCTGTCTATATTTCTTGTTTTCTGTGTTTTCCTTTATTTTTAAAATGCCTTATTCTGATTCAAATTTCATTTTGCTAGGGTACATCCTGAAGTATGTTTTTCAGAAAAGTCACGTGGGTGGTATAGTTTCTGAATTCTTATATATCCAAAAAAAATTTTAGAGAGACTTAAAAATTAACTATTATTAAAATGTTACATATTTGAAAAAGCAACACCAACGTAACATCAAGACTCCAATCCTCATCAGAGGACCCTTGTCACCCAATGGGATAAACGTTTGTGTCTGTCTGCACATTACTTATTTGGCCTGGTGTATATATGGATCTTAGCATATTTGCAGAAATACTACGAATTAATTTTCCATTCTACAATGTTGCTTAATATTTTATTTTATTTTTTAAAAACATTATTTATTTATTTATTTATTTATTTATTTATTTATTTGAGAGAGAGAGAACAAGCACAAGCGGGGGCAGAGGCAGAGGGAGAGGGAGAGATAGACTCTCCTGAGCAGGGAGCCTGATGTGGGGTTTGATCTCAGGACCCTGAGATGATGACCTGAGCCAAAGGCAGATGCTTAACTGACTGAGCCACCCAGGCGCCCCTGTTGCTTAATATTTTACTATGAAAGGTTTTCTATGTCTTCCCCCTCCCCCATATCTTTCTTTCATTCCCCTTCTTTTTCGACCCTTGGTCCTCTTTAGGATAATTAATATTGACAGCCTAGAATGAATTTCTCCATATTTTCCCTCTATTCCTTTCACTATAAATATATAGAAACCATTTTAAAAATTCATAAATGGCATTATTTTCTAAACTTGGATACTGGTTGGGCTAGAAGGATGATTTTGGAAGAACAGTTGTGTCCCCTCAGAGCACAGGTAACCAATACTCTGCACAAAGGAGTACTGAGGGACCCGTTGTCCTGGTGTTACTCTCCTGAGAGCATTGCCTCCCCCCAGCTGTCCCCAGATGGTGGGCAGGTGTCTGCTCCAGGCCCTTTACCCACTTCTACTCTCCCCTACACAGCAGGGAGCACCAAATATTTTGGCACAGCCAAAGCACGCTATGACTTCTGTGCCCGGGACCGATCAGAGCTGTCCCTCAAGGAGGGTGACATCATCAAGATCCTTAACAAGAAGGGGCAACAAGGCTGGTGGCGAGGGGAGATCTATGGCCGGGTGAGTTGGGCCAAGCTTGGCAGCCTGGGGAAAGGGCGTGGGGTGACTTGGCTGTAGCACTATAGCCTGGAATTGTGCATTGAAGCAGGTGGAGAGTGGCCCCTGTGGGTCTTCCCCAGTCAGAGGGGAGGGAAGGAGATAAAGATTTCATTCATTTACACAACTGGCATTTATTTACTGAGCAGCTACTATGTGCCGGGCATTCTGCTGGGTGCTGAGGAGACAAAAATGAGTGTGGTACAGTCACTGCCCTCACGAAACTCATAGTCTAGTGACGATGATAGACGTGTAACCAAGAGGTACAACACTGAGTGGTCAGGGTTGAGATGGGGAATCACCTGGTGGGGGAGGAGCAGGTCAGAAGGACTTCTGAGAGGCCAAGGAGATCACTGAAGGGTGAGTAGTTAGCCAGGCAAGAAGGTCATAGAGGGGGTGGAGGAAAGTATTCTGGGCAGGAGCACCAGCATGTGCAAAGGCCCTGAGGTGAGAGAGTGATTAGCATGTTTGGGGGGACACAAAGGGAGGGATTTTTGTCTATCTTGTTTGCTGTAGTGTCTCCAGTGACTGACATATAATAGGTGCTCAATAAATATTGAATGCGTGGAGAGGCGTAACTGGAAATGACCACTTTCACGTATTGTGCTTTTTTGGCTGCCTGCATTTGGACTGTCAGGAGGGACTGCAAGCTTCCTCAAAAAAATCTGTTACTACCTGGTTCTTATTTTTGTCTCATGAAGGCAGAGAGTCTTCTTTATTTTATCCATGAATTAATTCCCATCTCTAGAATACTGGCCCATTTGTAGTGGTTTCTCAAGAATATTTGTTGAATGAAGGTGAGGACACTGGTCAGGAGCTTACATTCTACTGGGGGGAAGCATATGTGAAAAAACAGCCCAGATAATTGCTTAGGTGAACAGTTTTGTGAAGAATTGTGGAGGGTAAGTTCAGTGTGCAGTGGAGGTTGGGGTTTGGGAAGTCTCAGCTATAATGAATTCATCCATCATTCCATCCTTCCATCTATCCATCCTTCCATCCATCCATCCATCCATCCTTCCATCCATCCTTCCTTCCTTCCTTCCTTCCATCTTCCCATCCATCCATCCTTCCACTCATCCTTCCTTCCATCTTTCCATCCATCCATCCATCCATCCAAGATCCATCCTTTTAAGAAATATTTATTAAGCATCTCCCGTGTGCCAGGAACTCTTTTAGGCTCTCGGGAATCTAATAAATAAAACAGACAGCAACCCCTGTCCTGGAGGAGCTCGTGTTGTGGTGGGGGTGTGGGGACAGACAACAAGCCCATAAATAAGTAACATATAATCAGTAAGATGCTGACAAGTGCTATGGGGAAAAATAAAGCAGGGATAAGGAGTGTTGGGGTGGGTGGGGTTTGTAATTTTAAATAGGGTGGTCAGGAAGGTCTCACTAATAAGGTGACATGTGCTAGAGAACTCTGGAAGGTGGGGGAGGGGTGTCAGCCACGTGTACCTCTGGGGGATGTACTTTCTGGAGTAGAAGGCGTGGCAGGTGCAAAGGTCCTGAGGTGCGAGGGACCCTGCCTGGTGTGTTGAGGAACAGTGGGGAATGTGCAGAGACTGCCCTGACCACTTCCTGTTCTCTTTGCAGGTTGGCTGGTTCCCCTCCAACTACGTGGAGGAGGATTACTCTGAATACTGCTGAGCCTTGGCACCCTGGCCGGGAGATGAGGAACTCCAGGCTCTGAGCCCAGGATGAGCAGGCCTCAGGGCCAGGGGGGCTGTGACCGGTCCCAGAGGGCCGAGAATCCAGGATAGACTGTGGAGGGCCAGTGTCCAGCTGGCAGGGCTCCTGGATGATGGCCTGCGTGGTTAATTTATAACACACTGATTTTCTCTTGGGGCCCCTCAAGAAGGTGGGGCTCAAGGCAACAGCTTTTAATAAAATGATGAAAGGAATGACTGCTGTCATTCAGGAGGACCTGGATGGGAAAGGGCGGGAAAGGACATGGGGGCACAGATGGAAGCCCCCTCCTCAATCCCTGCCGTCCACCTTCGTCACCTTGCTTTGCAGTTTAATATAAGACCTGAAGAAGGAAATGGGACCCCCCCCCCCACCACCACAAGGCCGGAAAGGATTTTACACTCACAGATTCCAGATCACAAAACTGTAACTCTCCTTTGTTTTTTTCTCTGCTAGAACTTAACTACCCTCCAATTCTCTTAAGAGGTAGAGACTTCATCTTAGTTTTCCCCCAAGATCTAGGTTTAAATTCCAGGGGCTTTGGCACTGGGCTGTTGGGGAGACAGCTGGTACTTGGCGGTCATCTGTCACACTGCCACCTGCGGAGATGTCACGGTTCCTCTGCGTCTTCCACATCCGTCTTGGCACATGCATGACATCTGGCTGTGTGTCCTGAAATGCTGAGTGGAATGACTATACCTCTTGGTTTACCTGCAACGGTCCTGGATGTTGCCCTGTGTACTTATTAATCATGATCCTTTTCATTCTCCAAAGTGCCCTGGTTTGGATGATACGTTATACGGTCCCTGTCTTAGGCTGGGCTTCTCCAGAAGCAGATTCTGAGACAAGGATTTGGATGTGCAAAGTTAACCTGGGAGGTGATCCCAAAAAGTAGCCAGAAGGGAGGGATAAGGGAGAAGGGAAAAGGAAGGAGCCCGTAATGGGAGCACTGATGAGGTGACCGCTGTGGGCAATGGGCTCATTCTTGTTGGGCACCCCTGGAAGTTCATGTAGAACATTCCTTGCAGTTGAAGGGCATGGGAGCTGGGGTATGCGTTCACCAACTTCCACAGTCTTTGCTTGAGAGCTGCGTGTATCTAGACCGTGCCTGCTCTAGTGGCTGGAGAACCACAGGCATTTCTGAAACTGTTGACCTGTTGGGTATTGTCAGTGGGTGGGTGGGGTGCTGACAGGGTCTGCTGCATTATCCCCAAGTTCAGAGACGCACACCCCTTTGCAGCCATCCCCACCCAACGGATGCTGCCCTATGCAGGGTGTGGGGAGCTCCTGCAGAGCGTGCTATATCCTGGGGTCCTTAGGGCTCCAGGGAACCTTCTTTTTCTCATATCACCCTGAAACCATCTAAACTGGGGTGTGCAGCTAGGATACCGGGATGCTTCTCTGGACCCTTCTTCCCCTCCACCTTGAAGAGCCATGACCCATCTTGTTGCGGGAAAAGTTGCTCCAGTCTGATGGATGCTCTTCCACATACACGACCAGATTATTTTCTTTTTACTTAATAGACTTAATTTTTTTAAAAACGGTGGCCCGATAGACATGATATAAAAATCACCGTCCTCACCAGTTTTACACGTGCGCTCCAGTAAGTAGCGTGACGTATATCGGTTGTGCAACCAGTCTCCAGAATTTTTCCTCTTGCAAAACAAAAACGCTGTCCCCATTAAGCAACAACGGCCCATTCCCTCCTCCCTCCAGCCCCTGGCACCCACTATGGCCAGATTTTTATTGGGAATCCACTGGGGCTTAGATTTCTGAGGCTCAAAAGCCAAGATGCAAAATCTCTAAAAAGGCTTTTGAAGTTCGAAAAAGCTCTTTCTTTGGTAATTCTCCTGCGAGTTGTAGAAATACCCCATTGGAGGCAAAAAGATGGTGGCCGGGTCCAGGGAAGGGCTATATGTTACTTTGGGGGGAAAGAGTTAGTACTGCTAAATATTACCCCCTGCACACTAATAACAGAGGCAGCCCCCGTGTCAAGCACGCACCAGGGCCACGATAGCACTGCCCGAGGCCATCTCACAGCCAGCCCCGTGGGCCGTAGAGCACCGTGGCCACGGCTCTGGAAGGATGACAAGATCAGCTTTGCTCCCGTAAAATTAGCTGTAACGTTTTGGGAAAGGGACTTCACCTCTCCGAACTACAGAAAGGTGAGACATCGCCTGTCCGAGGGCGCAGAGTTGGTTGGTAACTAAGTGCAAAGCCACTGTCTTAACCATCGCTCCAGCAGCTGCTGGGAGACTCCTGGTTCTGTCCTCACCCCAAAGAAACCAGTGTCCAGACAGCACCTCCCCGCACCTGGCCAGGGGCACGATCTGGACTCCGAAGTCTGGAAGTATTTTCCATGTTTGAAGGACCATGTAGCTGGAAAGCGGTGTTGGAGTCACAGAGGTCACGGACTACGAGGGGACTTCTGCCCTCCCCCGTGACTCCCCACTCCCCAGCCATGCCACGAATTCACCGAAGGCCTAAGGAGGCTACCCGCTGTCTCATTCAGTGGGGCTGATGAGTGGAGGTCATGGACTTGCTCTTGAAGGTCCGGAGCATCACTGCCCTCCAGCCCTAGGCTGAACTTTGACCCCAGCCATGCCTTGGGCTCTCACCCCAGACGTGGGGGTCTTTGCAGTGCAAGCTGTCAGCAGTCGCCTTAGGCTAAGTGTTGCCGTAGCCACATGCGACTCTCCAATCTCAGTGTCTTGCAAACAACTCCTTCATGTATTGGCTTCAACCGTGCTGAAGAAGTTTCTGGAAGCAGAAGGCATGGCAGGAGTAGCACTGTTGGAGATATACCAGGCTCAGGATACGCCAGGCGCGTGGCAGAAAGAAAGGAGAGCCGGCAGGACGGCTCAGTGGTTCTCAACATTTCTTCCAGAGAATGGCACCCCACTTCCTCTTGCATTTCAGTGGCTAAAGCAAGTTGAACGGCTAAGAGTAACATCAGCAGGGCAGGGATGTTTAATCCTCAAACAGAGAGAGCTGTGAATACTTGGAACAAAGCCAGAGTCAAAACGGGAGAGGCCTGGGTATCATTCAACGCTGAGTCATTCACTCGTGTTTGTGATAAGCAGTTAATCATACCAGCTGTTAGGGGTTGACCTGCATCCCCTCCAAATTCAGGGGCTGAAGTCCTAATCATGACCACAGGATGTGACTGCATTTGGAGATAAAGTCTTTATAGTGGTGATTAAGTTAAGAGCAGGTCCTTAGGGTGGGCCCTAATACAATGTGACTGGTGTCCTCATAAATATGGGGACACAGACATTCACAGATCATCTGTGAACCAAGGAGAGCAGGCTCAGAAAGAACCAACCCAACCGACGTTTGATCTTGGACATCCGGCCTCCGTGAGACCGTAAGTGTCTGGTGTGTAAGCTGCCCTGTGTGTGGCACTTTGTTCCGGCAGCCTGAGCAAACTCATACCAACTTTGTGCCATGTGAACAAATCAGGCCCAGATCCACCTGCAAAGGGCATACGATCTAATGGGGACTCTTAACAATCAGCTAGGTGGTGGTGACCTGCAGCGATGAGTTTCAGGTTGAGGGAAGCAAGGGGCTATGGGAAAAGAGACATACCTAACCCAGTCTGGGGTGGAGGAGATGGTCAGGAAGGGCTTCTTGGAGGAGGTAACATCTAGGGTGGTACCTGAACAATGAGCTGGAGTAGTTAAGAAATATGCAGGGACATTTTTTAGGGGGAGGTGGAAGTGAGGGTGTACTTTGTGGGTTCTGGGAACTGCAAGGGGTTTAGTTTTCTGAGAAAGGGGAGGGAGAGACGGGGCTGGAGTAGGTGTCAGACGGAGCCCGGGTCAGGCCTGGTGCAAGACCTGCCTTCTTACGCGTCCCTCAGAGGGGCCAGGAAGGGAGAGGCTGGGACTGGCATCCTGAAGACCCCTGCTGGAGGAGGCTGCTGCTCCCTGGTGTGGTGGGGACGAGGAGGGGCCTCAGGTGAGCTCTGGAGAGGCCTGCGGATGGCTGGGGGGTTGGGGTCGAGGGCACAGCTGTCACCCCCTCCACGGCACAGAGAGCGAAAGGAGCACGTAGCAGCCTCCCAGTGCCCTCACTTGGAAGTTCTCTGATGCTGGCCATCCTTGCATCTGGCTGCCTGGGGCGTGTGCGCAAACACACACACACACACACACACACACACACACCCACACACACACCCCTTGTGGGCTGCTGTGGCAAAGGACCATGGATTTGGTGGCTCAAACAACAGAAATTTACCGTCTCTGCTCTGGAGGCCAGAAGTCCGACATCAAGGGGCTGGCGAGGCAGGGCTCCGTCTGGAGCTGCCAGCGAAGGGTCTGTTCCGGCGCCTCTCCGAGCTTCGGGTCGTTCCTCGGCTTGTGGCGCAACCCTGCGTTCACACGCCGTCTTCCCTACGTGCGGGTCTGTGTCTGAAGTTTTCTTTCTTTCTTTTCTTTTCTTTTTTTTTTTTTTTTTTAAGATTTTCTTTATTTATTCGACAGAGATAGAGAGACAGCCAGCGAGAGAGGGAACACAAGCAGGGGAATTGGGAGAGGAAGAAGCAGGCTCCCAGCGGAGGAGCCCGATGTGGGGCTCGATCCCAAAACTCTGGGATCATGACCTGAGCTGGAGGCAGACGTTTAACGACTGAGCCACCCAGGCGCCCCGAAGTCCTCTTTCTTTTAAGGACACCGGTCAGCCTGGATGAAGGGCCCACCCGACTTCCAGTATGACCTCAGTCTCACTCATTCTATCCACAAGGACCCTATTTCCAAATGTGGTCGCGTTCTGAGGCGCTGGGGACTTCAACATGTGGATTTTTGAGCGGAAGCAATTCAATCTGTAACACACACATTACGTATAGGCGAGGGCCCTCACAAAGAAACCCCCGACAACAGGACAAGCACACACACAGATGGCCATGAAGAAACAGCCCCCAAGTACACACAAATGGCCAAATGCACGCCGTAGAGCCTGGCACATGGGCGCACAGATGGACACAGGCAGACACAGTATTTGCCTGCGTACAACTGTAGGCAGGCAGGTCTAGGGACACACAGACCTAGTAATACTCCCCGCACTGCAGACCCCACACCCAAACACTCCTCCTGCAAAATCATCAAAAACAGGCCATGAAAATGATTGGAAACACACAGATACAGAACTACTAACACCGTGTCTCCACGGGCCATCACAGGCGTGTGCGTACACGCATGCGCACGTATGAAGCTGGCTTGCAACAGGCACGGAGACCCATACTGGGGACTCAGCCCCGTACAGGGACACACCCAGGAGCCTTGCACCTCCACGCGGAACGGGTGGTCCGGGAAGCAGACCGTCACACACACGCTCACGCAGACTCACTCAGACGCCCCGTCCTGGGAACGCATAAACTCAGATGAAGACAACCACACATGAAGTTGGTGGCGGGGACTTCAAACAGGCAGACAGGGCAGCCCCTGGATCAGACTGAAACATCTGTAAACCTGAAGATACAAGCCAGGGAAGGTGCCACAGCGGATCGCCCCAAATTAAAGCCAAGCCTGCCCCCTGGTGGACGATAGCAGTAGCGCCCCAACCTCTTCGGCGGACCTGAGTCCCCGCTTGAGGAAGAGAGCAGGAGAGGGCAGAGAAAGGAGTGTGTGTGTCTGTGTGTGCATGTGTGTTTGTGTGTGTGACTGTGTGTGTCTGTGTGTGTCTGTGTGGATGCGTGCGTGTGTGTGTGTGTGCATGTTTGTCTGTTTCTCTGTATGTGTCTCTGTATGTGCGTCTCTGTGTGTCTCCGTGTATGTGTGTCTGTGTGCATCTCTGTGTTTCTGTCTGTCTCTGCGTCTGTGTATGTGTGTCCCTGTGTATGTGCATATCTGTGTGTATTTGTGTGTGTGTCTCTGTGTGTGTGCATGTGTGTCTGTGTATCTCCGTGTTAGTGTCTGTCTCTGTGTATGTGTGTCTGTGTGTGTGTTTGTGCATGTCTGTGTGTATTTGTATATGTGTGTGTGTGTTTGTGTGTGTGCATGTTCACAAGCCTGTCTGTATGAGCCCAGGTTTGGGACCAGAAAGGGCTCCTGGTGCTTTTGGCCTCGCAGCTGATCAGCATCATCTCACGGCCCTACGACACCTATTCATTCACCCAAAACCACAGGGAAGGACCCATTCAGAGGGGCCCACGGAGGTCTTAATCTCAGGGTCTTCCTGGACACAAGCACCCTCAGCTTCCAGAGGCTGGGGCAGGGCAAGAGGGAGACACATAGAGTTGAGATCCGGGGTCTTCAAGGGACTAAGTTCATGTTTATGCTGTTAAGAAGGCGGTGGAACATATTGTGGGTGGAGGGGGGAGCTCTATCCAGAGCCCTTTTCTGTGGTCTGAAGGCCCTTCCCATTTCTGTAATCCCTTCCAGAGGCTTGCACTTGGGCTGTGGAGTCAGTACCTTGTGTCTTCTGGAAGAGAAATGTTTAATCTAAAGGGATAACTCTCGAACGGTGGAAGTTCAGTGAAGTCAGGCACGGGGCAGATTTCCTTTCTCCTTTTTAAAACTGGTTTGTTGAGGGATGATCAATACCTACGACGCCGTACATGTTGAACGTACATGTCACGGTGAGGTTGGGGATACCGTATCTGCTTGTGAAGTGATCACCGGTACCAAGCACATTAACATCTATCACCTCCCAGAGTTTCTTGCTGCGGCAGATTTTCATGGAGGGCCCCATCATATTACATGGGGACTATGTACTCGAGGACGACCCTTCCTCGGGGACCCAGAATGCCATGTTTTCCTGGCGTTGGGCACTGGGGTCCCGGGTCACCTAAGATCCAGCCCCACTGAGTCCTCAGGCACCAGCCTGAAGCTCCGTGCTGCCTTCTAGTGGCTGATTTGGCTTCAGAGCGCAGAGCTGTCTGCCTGGACCGTTCCAAAAAGACCAGACTTTCAGGGCAGCTGGAAGTCAGCCTTACCGGTTTGAGCTTTAAGCTGTGGGGGGGGGGGGGGGGGGGGNGGGGGGGGAGGGCACGGAGTAAGGGGATTTAATCAGTGGCTGCTGGGATAGCACGTGCCAATTTCGATGGTATGAATACACCTGGCACTTCTGATCCCAAATCCTTAGTATCATCACCTCCGTCGTCTCCAGTCTTCCCCATTTCTGGTCCACTCGGAGAAAAGCACAGGCAACATCAGACAGGCCAGGCAGGCATCAGGCTGGATCTGTAGGACGGCGCACAGGGCCCCATATGATCTGCATCTCCCCTCTTCCTGCCCGGGGCCCCAGTGGCCTCTGCAAGCAGGAAGGGGCAGGAGAAAAAGCTGAGCCAAGGCGTGGCCTCAGCTTGAGTTTGGAGGTCAGCTCTGTGGATAAAAATAATGCTGAGGAACAGGCCTGGAGGGTCCTGCTGGGGCCAGGGGTGGTTCCTGACTGGGTNAGTTCCTGTGGATAAAAATAATGCTGAGGAACAGGCCTGGAGGGTCCTGCTGGGGCCAGGGGTGGTTCCTGACTGGGTTCCTGACTGGGTGGCCAGGGAAAGGCCTCCCTCGTATCTGTGCTGAGGCCGGAATTCGCGGAGAGAGTGCACCATCAAAAATGGGGAGGAAAAATGTGTTTCACGGGGAGGAAATGGCAAACTCAAAGGCTCTCAGAAGCCCATTGAGTCAGTGGTCTGCATTTTCTGGAAGAGAGATGCTTTTTTTTTTTTTTAATGTTCAATTAGCCAACATAGAGTACATCATGAGTTTTGGATGTAGTGTTCAAGGATTCATTCGTTGTGTACAACACTCAGCGCTCATCACCACACGTGCCCTCCTTAATGCCCATCCCCCACCCCCTCCCTTCTTAAACCCTCAGTTTGTCTCCCAGGGTCCTGAGTCTCTCATGATTTGTCTCCCTCTCTGATTTCTCCCCCTTCAGGTTTCCCTCCCTTCCCCTGTGGTCCTCGGAGCTATTCCTTGTGTTCCACATACGAGTGAAACCATATAATTGTCTTTCTCTGCTGGACTTATTGCACTTAGCATAATACCCTCCAGTTCCATCCATGTCGATGCAAATGGTGGGTATTCATCCTTTCTGATGGCTGCGTAATATTCCATTGTGTGTATGAACCACATCTCCTTTATCCATTCATCTGTTGAAGGGCATCTCGTCTCCTTCCACAGTTTGGCTATTGTGGACAGTGCTGCTATGAACATTGGGGTGCATGTGCCCCTTCTTTTCACTACACCTGTGTCTTTGGGGTAAATACCTAGAGAAATGCTTTTATCCAAAGGAACAACTAATAGGGAATTTCAGGCAAGGAAGTCAGGCATGGGACATGTTTCTCTCTCTCTCTTTTTAACATCGCTCTATTGAGGTCTGAAGAATAAGCTTGGTGAGATCAAGAATTTTTTAAAAAATTGTAAAAATTAAAAGCCCCCCCAAGAGCTTCCTTTGGTAGTCCCCAATGGCCTGCCAGAAGTCTTTGTGAAAATTAGGAAAAGGTGCCCCCCACCTCCGCAGATGCAGACCCATTCCCAGGGTGTCCAACAGGCACAACTGCACAGAATCCCTAGGGTCCGGCGAGGGGCAGAAAAAAAAATCCTGTTTCCACCACGGTTTTCTTACACCACCACTTCTGACATTCTTGGAGATTCACTTCCCTCAAATTCTGTCCCGTTTGCCTGGGCTCCGGGTCACTGCGTTTGGTGAATAAATACGATGGCTTATTATGACCCTCTCAGAGCTTCTGCATTTCTACATCCTCTTCTGGTCCCGCTTCTGGCAGGTCCGGATGAGGTCCAGGGCGGGTAGCAGCCCTCGCAGCTGTTGCTTCTGCCCCGCGTGAGATGCAAAGCTCACAGGAGCCACTCAGGGCTCAGAGCTGCTGCAGAAACTTGCAGAGCAAACAGGTGGGAACAGCAACGTTTGCAAGCACCAGGTATTTGTGCCAAGGTAGGACGGAAAAGCAAATCCCAGGGCGCCTGCATGGAGCAGTGGTTAAGCGTCTGCCTTTGGCTCAGGGCATGATCCCAGAGTCCTGGGATCGAGCCCCACATCGGGCTCCTCTGCTGGGAGCCTGCTTCTTCCTTTCCCACTCCCCCTGCTTGTGTTCCCTCTCTCACTGGCTGTCTCTGTCTCTGTCAAATAAATAAATAAA
>NC_048221.1:4860594-4862901 GCF_002007445.2 Ailuropoda melanoleuca
TTTTTTTTTAAAGATTTTTTATTTATTTATTTGACAGAGATAGAGACAGCCAGCGAGAGAGAGAACACAAGCAGGGGGAGTGGGAGAGGGAGAAGCAGTCTCATAGAGGAGGAGCCTGACGTGGGACTTGATCCCATAACGTCGGGATCATGCCCTGAGCCGAAGGCACACGCTTAACCGCTGTGCCACCCAGGCGCCCCTATGGTTAATTTTTAAAGTAAGTATACATTTAGACTGCTTTCCAGCTTTCTAGGGCAAATGTATTCATCATTGTGAAATGAGGTCAGCTCTATATGAAAACGAGCGTAAGGGACCTCACTTCATGGGAGAAACTCAAAATGCATGTCGTTCCGTCACTTTACATAGCAAAAAATGATGAGTTCCTTTCTGGACGCACAACAAAATCATTTGGTGGAACTGTGGGTACTTTTATTTTGTAGTCGATCTCAACTCTATCAAGCAGTGACTTATGTGCAATAAACTGCTTCCTTTCACAACATAAAATTTGATGAGTTTTGAAAGCCTCTGCTGTAAGCAAGATACAGAACATTTCCATCATCTCCCTAAATTTCCTCGAGCCCCCTGTTTCCCTCCCTCCCTCCCCCCCTCCCTCCNTAAAAATAATGCTGAGGAACAGGCCTGGAGGGTCCTGCTGGGGCCAGGGGTGGTTCCTGACTGGGTTCCTGACTGGGTGGCCAGGGAAAGGCCTCCCTCGTATCTGTGCTGAGGCCGGAATTCGCGGAGAGAGTGCACCATCAAAAATGGGGAGGAAAAATGTGTTTCACGGGGAGGAAATGGCAAACTCAAAGGCTCTCAGAAGCCCATTGAGTCAGTGGTCTGCATTTTCTGGAAGAGAGATGCTTTTTTTTTTTTTTAATGTTCAATTAGCCAACATAGAGTACATCATGAGTTTTGGATGTAGTGTTCAAGGATTCATTCGTTGTGTACAACACTCAGCGCTCATCACCACACGTGCCCTCCTTAATGCCCATCCCCCACCCCCTCCCTTCTTAAACCCTCAGTTTGTCTCCCAGGGTCCTGAGTCTCTCATGATTTGTCTCCCTCTCTGATTTCTCCCCCTTCAGGTTTCCCTCCCTTCCCCTGTGGTCCTCGGAGCTATTCCTTGTGTTCCACATACGAGTGAAACCATATAATTGTCTTTCTCTGCTGGACTTATTGCACTTAGCATAATACCCTCCAGTTCCATCCATGTCGATGCAAATGGTGGGTATTCATCCTTTCTGATGGCTGCGTAATATTCCATTGTGTGTATGAACCACATCTCCTTTATCCATTCATCTGTTGAAGGGCATCTCGTCTCCTTCCACAGTTTGGCTATTTTGGACAGTGCTGCTATGAACATTGGGGTGCATGTGCCCCTTCTTTTCACTACACCTGTGTCTTTGGGGTAAATACCTAGAGAAATGCTTTTATCCAAAGGAACAACTAATAGGGAATTTCAGGCAAGGAAGTCAGGCATGGGACATGTTTCTCTCTCTCTCTTTTTAACATCGCTCTATTGAGGTCTGAAGAATAAGCTTGGTGAGATCAAGAATTTTTTAAAAAATTGTAAAAATTAAAAGCCCCCCCAAGAGCTTCCTTTGGTAGTCCCCAATGGCCTGCCAGAAGTCTTTGTGAAAATTAGGAAAAGGTGCCCCCCACCTCCGCAGATGCAGACCCATTCCCAGGGTGTCCAACAGGCACAACTGCACAGAATCCCTAGGGTCCGGCGAGGGGCAGAAAAAAAAATCCTGTTTCCACCACGGTTTTCTTACACCACCACTTCTGACATTCTTGGAGATTCACTTCCCTCAAATTCTGTCCCGTTTGCCTGGGCTCCGGGTCACTGCGTTTGGTGAATAAATACGATGGCTTATTATGACCCTCTCAGAGCTTCTGCATTTCTACATCCTCTTCTGGTCCCGCTTCTGGCAGGTCCGGATGAGGTCCAGGGCGGGTAGCAGCCCTCGCAGCTGTTGCTTCTGCCCCGCGTGAGATGCAAAGCTCACAGGAGCCACTCAGGGCTCAGAGCTGCTGCAGAAACTTGCAGAGCAAACAGGTGGGAACAGCAACGTTTGCAAGCACCAGGTATTTGTGCCAAGGTAGGACGGAAAAGCAAATCCCAGGGCGCCTGCATGGAGCAGTGGTTAAGCGTCTGCCTTTGGCTCAGGGCATGATCCCAGAGTCCTGGGATCGAGCCCCACATCGGGCTCCTCTGCTGGGAGCCTGCTTCTTCCTTTCCCACTCCCCCTGCTTGTGTTCCCTCTCTCACTGGCTGTCTCTGTCTCTGTCAAATAAATAAATAAA
>NC_048221.1:4863645-4874044 GCF_002007445.2 Ailuropoda melanoleuca
CCTCTCCTCCAGTAACCTTCAGTTTGTTTCCTATAGTTAAGAATCTCTCCCTCTTTGATGGTTTTTCTCCCTCTTTGATGACTTCCCATTCAGTTTTCCTGCCCTACCCCAATGATCCTCTGTGCTGTTTCCTATATTCCACATACGAAGGAAACTCTATGATAATTGTCTTTCTCTTATTTTTTTGTTACTGCTTTTTTTTGATTACTGCTTCAGTTTCTTTGCTGTTTATTGGTCTGTTCAGATTGTCTATTTCTTCCTGTTTCAATCTTGGTAGTTTATAAGTTTCCAGTAATGCATCCATTTCTTCCAGATTGCCTAATTTGTTGGCATATAGTTGCTGATAAAAATGTTTTTTTTTTAAAGATTTTATTTATTTATTTATTTGACACAGAGAGAGCACAAGTAGTCGGAGTGGCGGACAGAGAGAGAGGGAGAAGCAGGCTCCCCGCAGAGCAGGAAGCCCGATGTGGGGCCCGATCCCAGGACCCTGGGATCATGACCTGAGCCAAAGGCAAAGGCAGAAGCTTAACCGACTGAGCCACCCAGGAGCCCTTGCTGATAAAAATTTCTAACAATTGTTTCTATTTCCTTGGTGTTAGTCATGATCTCTCCCCTTTCGTTCGTGATTTTATTAATTTGGGTCGTTTCTTTTTTCTTTTGGGTAAGTCTGGCCAGAGGTTTATTGACTTTATTAATTCTTTCAAAGAACCAGCTTCTAGTTTCATTTATCTGTTCTACTGTTCTTCTGGCTTCTTTTTCATTGAGTTCTGCTTAATCTTTATAATTTCTCTTCTCCTACTTGGTTTAGGCCTTATTTGCTGTTCTTTCTCCAGCTCCTGTAGGCATAAATTTAGCTTGTGTGTTGGAGACTTGTCTAATTTCTTGAGAGATACTTGCAGTGCTCTGTACTTCCCTCCTAGGACCGCCTTTGCTGTATCCCAAGGTTTTGAACAGTTGTGTTTTCATTTTCATTAGTGTCCATGAATTTTTTAAATTCTTTAATTTCCTGGTTGACCCATTCATTCTTTAGCAGGAAGCTCTTTAACCTCCAAGTCTTTGAGTTCCTTCCAAATTTCCCCTTGTGATCGAGTTCAAGTTTCAAATCTGTGGCCTGAAAATATGCAGGGAATAATCCCAATCTTTTGGTACTGGTTGAGGCCTGATTTGTGACCCGGGATGTGATCTGTTCTGGAGAGAGTTCCATGTGCACTCGGGAAGAATGTGTATTCTGTTGCTTTAGGATGGAATGCTCTGTGTGTACCAGTGAGGTCCATCTGGTCCGTGTGTCATTCAGAGCCCTTGTTTCTTTGTTGATCTTCTGCTTTGATGATCTGTCCACTGCTGTGAGTGGGGAGTTGAAGTCCCCTACTATCATTGTATTATTATCAATGTGTTTCTTTAAATTGGTTATTAATTGGTTGATGTAATTGGCTGCTTCCAAGTTAGGAGCATAAATATTTATAATTGTTAGATCTTCTTGTTGGACAGACCCTCTAAATATGATATAGTGTCCCTCTTCATCCCTTACTACAGTGTTTTGTTTAAAATCTAATTTGTCTGATATGAGGATTGTTACCCCAGCTTTCTTTTGAGGTCCATTGGCATGATAAATGGTCCTCCACCCCCTCATTTTCAATCTGGAGGTGACTTTAGGTCTAAAATGAGTCTCTTGCAGACAGCATATGGATGCGTTTTGCTTTTTTATCCAATCTGATACCCCGTGTCTTTTGATTGGGGCATTTAGCCCATTTACATTCAGACTAACTATTGAAAGATATACACTTAGTGTCGTTGTATTGCCTGTAAAGTCCCTGTTTTTGTAGATTGTCTCTGTTTCTTTCCGGTCTATGTTACTCTTGGGCTATCTCTTCCCTTACAGGATCCCCTTAATATTTCTTGCAGGGCTGGCCTGGTAGTCACATATTCTTTTAGTCTGTCTGTCCTGGAAGCTCTTTATCTCTCCTTCCATTCTGAATGACAGCCTTGCTGGGTAAAGTATTCTTGGCTGTATTTAGTACCCTAAATATATCACGCCAACCCTTTCTGGCCTGCCAGATCTCTGTGGATAGGTCTGCTGTGAGTCTAATGTCCCTACCCCTATAGGTTAAGAACCTCTTGTATCTAGCTGCTTTCAGGATTTTCTCTTTATCTCTGAAATTTGCAAGCTTCACTATTATATGTTGGGGTGTTGATCTATTTTTATTGATTTTGGGAGGGGTCCTCTCTGCCTCTTGGACTTCAAGGCCTCTTTCCTTCCCCAGATGAGGGAAGTCCTCAGCTATGATCTCCTCAAGTACACCTTTTCACACCCCCCCTTTCTTCTCCCTCGGGGACTCCAATAATTCTAATACTGTTTCATTTTATGGCATCACTGATTTCTCGAAACCTCGCCTTGTGGTCCATTAGTTGTTTTTCTCTCTTTTCCTCAGCTGCCTTCCTTTCCATCAACTTGTCTTCTATGTCACTGACTCTCTTTTCTGACTCATTTACTCTAGCTGTTAGAGCATCCAATTTACACTGCATCTCAGTTAGAGCATTTTTAATTTTGGCCTGATTAGAATTTCACTTCTGCACTAAGTGATTCTCAAGTGTCTTTTTTTTTTCAAGCCCAGCTAGTAACTTTAAAATTGTTATCCTGAATTCCAGCTCCAACATTTTACTTATATCCATATCGATTATATCTGTGGCAGAGAGTATTACCCCTGGTTCGTTTGTTCTTTCTTTCTTTCTTAAATGATTTTATTTATTTATTTGTCAGACAGAGAGAGCACAAGCAGGGGGAGCAGCAGGCAGAGGGAAGAGGAGAAGTCGTCTCCCCGTTGAACAGGGTGCCAGATGCAGGGCTTAATCCCAGGACCCTGGGATCATGACCTGAGACGAAGGCAGACACTTAACTGACTGAGCCACCCAGGTGCCCCTGGTTCTTTCTTTTGTTGTGAATTCCTCCTTCTAGTCATTTTGCCCAGAGAAGAATGGATGAATAAGGGAACAAAATAAAAAATATCAATCACGACCCAAGTGAAATACACACCAGACAAATGCAAAGAGGTCAGAAACCTAAAAAGAAAAGAAAAAGAAATTACAAGAGGGGGTGGAGAGAGAATATAATCTCCCAGGTGGACGAAACATGGTGATCCACTTGGTCCTGGGTGTATTTTGGTCTGTTTGTTACAAGGCACTAAACCCCAACATTGTAAAGAAAGCAAAACTTATATGCATACAAAAATAAAATTGAATACAGTAGAAGGAAGCCATAAATGAAGAATATATCTATAAAATGTAAATGTAAAAAATGAAAGTTAAAAAAAGACTTAAAAACAAAGAGTTGAGAAAATAAGAAACTAGTTGAAAAGGAAAAAAAGAGAAAAAGAAAAGGAAAATTTTGAACTGAAAGATAAACAAATCATGAGAAAAAACTCTTGAATTCTATATATTATTTTCCCCTAGCCCTGGAGTTTTGCAGTCCTGCATGCTCTGTAAACTTGGTTTTCCTCCGTTGTTTCAGCTGGTCTGGGAGAGGGGCCTGCGGTGCTGATTCTCAGGTGTCTTTGCTTGGGTGGAGTTGAACGGCCCCTTGCCCGGGGACTGGGCTCAGTGGAAACCGGTTCTGGCTGCTCTATGTGACTTTTGTTCCCTGCAGGCCTTTTCCTCTCTAAAGGATGAAAACAAAAATGGTTGCGCCACGATCTCGAGTCCCGGAGCTGAAAGACCTAGGTCCCCTCTCCTCAGCAAACCCTCAGGTACAAGTGGTATTCACTTCTGTGTGTGCCCAACTGCACTCTCCTGCAGTGCACGCTGGCACCGATCCTCTGGGGGAAAGGCTGAGGGTCCCCGTGTCTTTGTCCTTTGCAGTACGCCCACATTGCAAATGGTTGCCTGGTCACATGAACTCCCATGCTGCCCCTCCTGGGGAAGGCGGAGGTCCGCGGTTCTGTCCTTTACAGGACCCTGCAAGAGAGCTATCACTCCATCATGCTGTGGCTTGCAGTTCATGGCAAGATGAGCTGAGAGCCCCCTCCCAGTCTTGCTGACCCTAACGGGTTTCCATGCTTCAATGCTTGGGAACTCTGCCATCTCAGGCACCCCCATTCTTTCTGTGACCCTGGTGAACCTGAGACTGCACTGTCCCGCCAAGGATTCTGCCTCACTTCACCACCTGAGCCCCTTTCAGGCAGGGACATCTCTCACTGGAGCAGATTTCTAAAGGTTCTGATTTTGCTCTTTCCAGTAGCCAGCTTATGGAGGCTCCCTCCCCCACCAATTATCTTCTGATACATCCCCTCAGATTCACTTCTTCGCACCTCCTACCTTGCAAAAAGTGGTCACTTTTCTGTTTGTAGAAGTCCAGCAATTCTTTTCTTACATCTCAGGTTGAATTCATAGGTATTCAGAAGGATTTGATAGTTATCTATTTTTTTTGTTAAGTTCAATTAGCCAA
This sequence comes from Ailuropoda melanoleuca, assembly GCF_002007445.2. Taxonomy (NCBI): domain Eukaryota; kingdom Metazoa; phylum Chordata; class Mammalia; order Carnivora; family Ursidae; genus Ailuropoda; species Ailuropoda melanoleuca. The sequence goes on from NC_048221.1 coordinate 4,868,087, forward strand.
CATATTAGTTCTTCATGTAGTGTTCAATGATTCATATCATTGAATATAACACCCAGTGTTCACGAGATCATGTGCCCTCCTTAATACCCATCACCCAGTTACCCCACCTCCCACCCCTCCCTTCTGCAATCTAAATTCAGGGGTCCAGATGAAATGAGGTCCCTTACTCTTCTGCCATCTTGCCTCCCTTCAGAATTTTCTAGAACTTCCCGTTATTGGACCGTGTGATGGTTAATCTTATATGTCTGCTTGGCTGGAGTCTGGTGATCCGTTGTGTGGTCAAACACAAGCCTAGATGCTTCTGTGAAGGTATTTTAAAGATGTGATTCACGTTGAGGTCAGTAGACTTTGAGAAAAGCTGATGGCCCTCCATAATGTGGGTGGGTATCATTTAATCAGTCAAAGGCCTTTTGAGCCAAACCTGAGGTTTTCCAAGGAAGAAGGAATTCTGCTTCCAGACTGGAACATGGAAATCTGGAAATCCTGCCTGAGTTTCCAACCTTCCGACTCAAGATGGTGGCATCAACTCTTACCTGGGTCCCCAGCCTACTGGCTTGGCCTACAGATCTTGGACTTGACAGCTCCCACGATCAGGAGAGCCAATTCCTTGGGGTCCCTCTCCTGTTGCTTTTGCTTCTCTGGAGAACCCCAATACAGAATTCTTCGAGTGTTTCCTCTTTTGTGTCCTTTATGTTTGGCTTCTTTTCCTCATCATAAAGTCTTTGAGATTCATCCATGCTGTTGAGGGTCCTAGTAGTTCCTGCCTGCATTACATAGACATATCCCCTGTCCGCGGACGTCTGAACTCTGTCCAGCATTCAGCAATTGTGAACAAAGCAGTTGTGAACAAGCACTGTATGGTCCAGTGATCCTACTTCTGGGTATATAACCATAGGCAATCAAAACCGGATATCAGAAAGATAATCTGCACCTCCACGTCCGTTGCAGGATTGCTCACAAAGCCAAGACATGGAAACAATCTAAGCCTCCATCAGTGGATGAATGGATAAAGAACATATCACACACACACACACACACACTGGAATATTATTCAGCTACGAGAAAGAAGAGAATCCTGCCATTTGTAACAATATGGGTGGCCCTGAGAGCATTAAGTGAAAGAAGTCTGACAGAGAAAGACAAACGATGTATGATATCACTTACGTGTAAAACCTAGAAAAGTGGAACATGTAGAAACAGCATAAGATAGCCATTACCAGGAGTGGGGGTGGTGGGGGAACTGGGGAGACATTGACCAAAGGGTACAAACTTGCAGTTAGGAGAGGAGTGGGTTCTGGGGATCGAATGCAGAGCAACGTGATTATAGTTAACCGTACTGTATCATAGACTTGAAAGTTCCAGAGATACGGAATCTTAAACGTTCTCACCAGAAACGAAACTGGCAATTACGTGACATGGTAGAGGCGTTAGCTAATGTTCTGGCCGCCATCAGATTGCAATATACAAACATACCAAATTCACATGTTGTAACCCTTACGCTTAAGAAGATGTGGAAATATTTCCATTCTAGTTGGTAAGGAGTCTTGACTGCACGCCAACTGCATATCTAGTCTTTACCGTAAGATATCCCATGATCCAGCTGCTGATGGGTTAGTGGCTGGCACCAGAGCTGGCCCCTGGATCTTGTCTGAGGTTCCCAGCCAGCATCGATTCTGACCAGACAGTGCCCTGCTTAGACCAGGTATCTCATACTTTGGATATCACCTTGTAGGCACGCTGACCACACTGTCTCCTTCTCTGGTCCTCCACCCTGCTCCTGCCTGTGCACTGACCTTCCCGGGGACTATGTGTTCCAGGCCCCATGGAGGTTAATGTGTGCTCTGACCGGAGAGTGGGAAGGCTTCTTCTGATCTTCCCTAAAGTGATGCATGGAAGGCCTCACTTCAGGCAACCAGTAAATATTCTCTGGCACACAGATGACCCCACTTTAGGTAACTACCCTGTGACCTCACCGCCATGACCGTCGCTCCATAAATGCTGGGGATGACGTCTGGACTGGCTGGAGAGTAGCTGTGGAGAACGGCTGTGTACCCTGTGGTACAGTCATCTGCCCAATCCCCCTGTCCGTAAGTTACCCTGAACACAGCCCTGTGTAAGTGCTGTGGAGAGGCTTGCTTTGTTTTCCCGTCTTAAAGTGCCTTCTTAAGAGCGTAGAGGACCATAGGGGCAGGGAGGGAAAACCGAGTGGGAAGAAATCAGAGAGGGAGACAAATGAAATGAGACTCTTGACTCTGGGAAACAAACAGGGTTGCGCAAAGGGAGGTGGGTGGGGGGATGGTGTAACTGGATGATGGGCAATAAGGAGGGCACGTGATGTGATGAGCACTGGGTGTTATATGCAACTAGAGAATAGTTGAACATTATGTCAAAACTAATGATGTACTTACTATATGTTGGCTAACAACACACACAAAAAAATAAATTAAAAAGTCCCTTCTTGGTCTAGAGGGCACATTACTGACCCTCTTCCAGTCTCTAACACAGCTGTTTAGAAACATGTTAACGTAGTTGGCCCTTGGTTGGGGTCTAGGAGCTCGGACCCTGCTGTGAGGATTCTTGTGCGCTGGGTTTGCTGGGTGGCAGGGTGGGGGAAGCTGGGTGAGACAGAGAAACAGAACTAAGCAAGGAGGTGGTCTCCGCTGGGATCTAGCCTCATCCTGATCCCATGGGGAGCCCGGAACCTAAATACCGTCATGAGGGATCTCACCGTGGGGCTGGCCTTCTGCAGCTCTGTGACCGTGGGTTACTAACTGGGTGGGGGCTGAGGGTTTGTGCAGGCACTAGGGAAGGGGAAGTTGGGAGCTGTTAGCAGGCAATGCTCACAGCAGCTGGGGGATGGGTGCTCCACCTGCTAAAGGGTGGCTGTAGGGCATCAACGGCATTCACTGTGGGGGCTTCAGTTGATACGGGATGACTATGGTTTTAGGGGGAAGGGGAGAAATGAGGCCAGCAGGGGAGACCAGTGTAAGACTAGCCAGGGTCTTGAGTGCCATATTAATGATCCTGGAGTTCATCCTGAGGATAACAAGGAGCCATGGGAGAATTTAGAGTGTAGGAGGAACATGGTCAAGTTGAGTAAGGCTGTCCTAGAATAGCCCTGCCACATTTAGCATGGGGAAGAGTGACACCTCTAGGGCTTCTCCAGGCTGATTTCTTCAATCTCGAATGTCTCTTATTTTCCCCTTTGCTGGGAAAGACATAAGACGTTAGGCTTACCAAGCCACATGGCTAGAAACCACATTCCCTCTACTCTATCCTTCGTCTTCTCCCTCTAAGCCTGTCCTCTGACTGGCGGGATCTCTGAAGTGCAGATTTTATAGCCTTGGTTAACTGTCTGGGGTTTAATAAAGGGTAGCAGGCATCTTGTGATCCTCCATCCCTGACCAGGACCCCAGACCCATGTATAGGTAGAATTATAAGACTCCCCCAATATCTCACTGGCAAGTTGTCCACATCCAAATCCCTGGAACCTGTGAATATGTGACCTTACATAGTAAACGGGGCTTTGCAGATGTGATTAAGTTAAGGATTTTAAGACGAGGAAATTCTGGATTATATGAGTGGGTCTAATGTAATCACAGGGATCCTTTTAAGAGGGAGGGAGGAGGGTCAGAGAGGGAATGAGAGAAGGATGTTGAAGGATGTTGAAGGATGTCTTCACTGCTCTGTGAAGACAGAGGAAGGGGCCTCCAGAAACTGGAAAGTACAAGGAATGGATTTCCCCTGGAGCCCCCAGAAGGATTGCAGCTCTGTTGATGAATTGATTTCAGTCCCCTAAGACTCACTTGGGACTCTGACCTCTAGATCTATAATGTAACGACTTTGTGTATTTTAAGTGGCTGTTTGTGGTGCTTTGTTATGGTGGGGGCAGGAAAGTCACACGTTCTCATCCCACGTCCATCCCCATTCTGAATATCCGCTATTCTTTCCGTCTCAGACTCCCTGCTCACCAGACATTTCCCCACTTCTGCTTGCCCTGCTTCCTAAACTCCTGTCTCCACAGCCCCTGCCCTAGACCAGACCACCATGCTTTTCTTTTTCCCCTGGACTCAGCCCCAGCCTCCTCCATGGCCCCGCCTGGTCCAGCGTGCAGCAGTTGTAAAACCCAACCTGCCCCTCACTCCTTTGCTGAAATGCCTTCTGGTGCCTGAAGATCGAGTCCAAACTCACCCACCTTAGAAGGTTCTTCACGAAAGGATCTTTGCTGGCTTTTCCAGTGGAGTCATTGCTGGTACCAGACCTTCTTTGAGTAACCATGACAATTAGCATAGCAAAAGAATAATGTAATAACAATGAATATTATTATTTTTTATTTATTCGACAGAGATAGAGACAGCCAGCGAGAGAGGGAACACAAGCAGGGGGAGTGGGAGAGGAAGAAGCAGGCTCATGGCAGAGGAGCCTGATGTGGGGCTCGATCCCATAAAGCCGGGATCACACCCTGAGCCAAAGGCAGACGTTTAACCGCTGTGCCACCCAGGCGCCCCAACAATGAATATTATTAAGCGTTTAATCTATGTCAGGCAGGATTTTGTGATTGTATTACATTAAATCTCAATCCCTATGAAGCTGGCGTTGTCTTCATTTNCTGTGCCACCCAGGCGCCCCAACAATGAATATTATTAAGCGTTTAATCTATGTCAGGCAGGATTTTGTGATTTTATTACATTAAATCTCAATCCCTATGAAGCTGGCGTTGTCTTCATTTTGCTGATGGGGAAGATGGCTTCTAGGTATACCAGTTGTCTCTTGCTGCGTACCCTACTACTCCCAAACTGGACAGCTTTAGACAGCCAGGTCTTATTTTCTCGTAGTTTCTGAAGGTCAGGAATCTGGAGGTACCTCCGCTGGGTGGTTCTGGATGGGTCTCCCCATGAAGTCACAGTCACGCCATTGGCCGCAGACCTCAGTTCCTCCTCGTGGGGGCTTCTCCACAGTGCGGCAGAGTGTCCTCACAACATGCTGATGGGTTTCCCCCGGTGAATGATCCCAGAAGGAGAGGGCAAGCAGGAAGCCACAGTGACCCTCTGTACCTCAGATGTCTCAGATGGCACAGTGTCACATCCTCCTTTTCCTGTTCACCAGCACACCCTCAAGGAGAGCAGGATTAGGCCCTTCCTCTTGAAGGGAAGAGTATCAAAGAATTTGTGGGTAAAGTTAAAACCACTGCACTTGTTCGTCTGCCTCTAGTGTCCACACCCTGGATGCACTGAACAAGGATTATAGAAGAAAGTGCAAATTCCACAAGTTGCTTCCAGTTGACAATATTACCCCACATTATGGGATCCCCTCTGCAGCGATCCTTTGGGACACGGCCTACTGTTACCCTCATTCTCCAGATGAAGAAACTGAGGCCCAGAGAGGCAAGTCACTTTCCAAGGTCACTTTGAGACTACCTTGTAAAATCAGGATTTGATCCTAGGTCTGATTCCAGCTCCTGGGGCCATAATAGCCAACACTCGGAGTTTTTCCTGCATGCCAGGTTCTGTTCTAGGCACGTCATGTGTGTCCCCTCCTCAAAGGCTCACATCAGCCCTATGAAATAGAACTGTTATTATCATTGGGCCCATTTTACAAATGGGAATGTTGAGGCACAGAGAGATTAAGAACTTGCCCAGGACCGCACATGATTAGAAAGCAGAGGAGATGGGATTTGAACCCCTGGTGATCTGGTTCTACAGTCTGTGTATCCTCCAGTGCTTCTCCTTAGCACAACACGCCTTTTGTTTATCCTCTTTCTTGGTGGAACATGCTGTGTTTTTGTGCTGGCTCTTTTTTTTTTCTATAATGATTTTTTTTAATTATATTATGTTAATCACCATACAGTACATCCCCGGATTCCGATGCAAAGTTTGATGCTTCATTAGTTGCGTATAACACCCAGTGCACCATGCAATACGTGCCCTCCCTACTACCCATCACCAGGCTATCCCCTTC
>NC_048221.1:4877847-4882465 GCF_002007445.2 Ailuropoda melanoleuca
ATTTTTAATTTCTGTCAGATTCGCTCTCATTTCTGCCCTTAGGGATTCTATATTCTCAGCAACGCTTTCTCTGATGCTTTTTTCAAGTTTACTCATCATCTTGACCATTGTTGCTCTGAATTCCATTTCTGATAATTGGGATACATCCATATGTATTAATTCTGTGGCCGAGGCCAATTCTGTGGCAGAGGCCACAGACTCATTATCTTTTCTTTGCTGGGGGGGACTTCTCCTTCTCGTCATTCTGATGAAGAGAGATTGCAGGGTTGTCCAGAGCCCAAGTGTTGACTGGGACCCAGGCCGTGCGCCCTTGTTTTATAGAGATCTTAGGGATGTGGGCTTCTTCCTTAAAGAGTTTATTTATTTATTTGAGAGAGAGAGAGACAGTCAGCAAGAAAGGGAACCCAAGCAGAGGAGTGGGAGAGGAAGAAGCAGGTTCCCGGTGGAGAAGCCCGATGAAGGACTCCTTACGGAGCGTTGTGATCACACCCTAATCCGAAGACAGGTGCTTGGTGACTGCGCCACTCAGGCGCTCCGGGTTGTGGGCTTCTTGATTTTTCAGCCTGCCTTCTGGGGGAGGGGCCTGCCTGCAGGTACTCAGAAAACCCTGTTTGGGTAGAGTCTCTGTGTCCCTTGCGAGGGGGGATGGGGATGGGCACCCTGTGAGCCGGTATTTCCGGGCTTTTGTTCTCTGGCGGCTTTCCCTGGCGGTTTGCTATGCCTCTTCTGAGAGAGCAGCAGCGGCTGAAATTCAGCCTCTGTCTCAGAACAGAGGGATCGCGGATCGTTCTCCACTGATGTTCTGGCCACTTTAACTCTGTTTCTGTTGGTGCTGCTCAACCCTGCAGCATCCCGGGCTGTGCGCCCCACACCCGGCGTCCCAGCCCTCACTTCCAGGGCCGGCACGTCTCTGTCCTTTGTGTTTCCAACCCCGCCCGCCGCCAGCCGCCCCGCGCGGGCTCCCGGAGCTCCCCGTCTCAGTCTGGTGTCTCACGGGTGCTGACCGCGAGTCCGCCTGCTCCCCCGTGCAGGTGGCCCTCCAGCCGCCAGCCGCCCCGCGGACGCTCCCGGAGCTCCCGGTCTCAGCCTCGATCCAGTGAGCACACCGGAGCTCCGGAGCTCCGTGAGATGCTTGGTGGTGCACGCTCCCGGCTCACGGACTCAGTCTGCTGTCTCAAGCGTGCGGGTCCGCGGTCCGCCCGCTCCCCGGTGCAGGTGGCCCGCCAGCCACCCTGCGCGCGCACTCCTGGAGCTCGCGTTCTAAGTCTGTTGTCTCGCGGGTGCCGTCCGCGAGTCCGCCTGCTCCCCCGTGCAGGTGGCCCGCCAACCGCCAGCCGTCCCGCGTGCGCTCCCGGAGCTCCCTTCTCAGCCTGCTGTCTCAAGCGTGCGGGTCCGCGGTCTGTCCGCTCCCCCTTGCAGGTGGCTACCGCTTCCCGGCGCCCTGACACGGCGGCTCCCTCCCCCTTCTGTTTAGCTTCCGATATCTGTGCGCGGTTTCACGGCTCCCCGCTTCGTACCTCGATACTCAGCGCTGGAGATGTTCATTTGTAGAGATCCAGATGTATCTTCCTGCGTCTCAGGCTGATTCCGTGGATGTTCCTGCTGCTCTGGTACCTATCCAGCTCAACTCAGGGGACCGGCTGAAAAAGGGGTCCCCTACTCCTCCGCTATCTTAACCTCCTCCTCTGTGCTGGCTCTTAACTGCAACCTCACCAGGTAGGGTATCTTGATGCACACATGGGGGACCATTGATGAATCTTCTTCAGTGATCATAATTGCAAGGTGGATATTTTGCTTTGTGCAGAGCAAAAGAGAGAATGCAGAAACACGTGGGGGCTTTTCTTCCCAAGAACTTGGGGCTGGACTTTGTGCCTCATTTTTAGCTTGTGGCAGATGCTTTTGGTGCCTACCCACACCTGTGACCCTCAACCCCTTGGGTCACACTAGACCGATATCTATCAGCTGCTGCATTTTGTTGTCAACAGGGTTACACTCTGGTTATACCCATTCTCTCTGCTTAGAGGCCAGGCCCAAGGTGTTGTGGGTTGATGTAAGCCTCAACGCATGACTGGCAGTAGCTGGTGGCTAGATACCCCAGCTCCCTCGCCCTACTGTTGGGGTAACTGGAGACTACTCTGGGCTGCCTTTTAGAAGTGCCCAGTGAGATCGAGCTCTAGTGAAACTTGTTAGATGGCATGGCCACCTGGGACCACTTCTCATCCCCATCTCACTGCTTCCCCCCCGCCCCATAACTGGAGTTTTCTGAGGTCACCTTCCGGATAAACTATTTTCACTAGAATCCTGGTCTCAGCATCTGCTTCTGGGGACCCTGGCCAAGGCATTACTAGACCTCTGTGTGTGTGAGATTGTGTGTGCAGGTGTGTTAGGGCTGGGAATGTGGTGGAGTGCTGCTGTGCAGGGGCCAGATATAGGAGAGCTGGAGGCAGATGGGATGGTTCAAGTGCTAGACCTTGGAGCCAGAGGGTCCTGGATTCAAATCTTGACTCCAAATAACCTTGTACAAGTCCTATCCCCTCTCCATGCCTCAGTTTCCTTTTTAATTTTTTAAATTTATTTATTTATTTTGTAAAATAGGTGGGGGTCAGAATCCTTATTTGATGATACTGATGTGATGAAATTAAATTTTGTTGGCAATGTGTCTAGCATGGCACCTGGTCCATGATGGTTGTGATGGTTATTTGTGTGGGGCGTGCTGGGAAGAGACCTTTGAGCCTAGGATTTCCTTCATTGGGGACAAGTGGTGGTAGTTTATTTATAGTTGGGGGCAATGAAAGAAGGTTGAGAGATAGGTGTTAGTGGGGAAAGAAAAGCAAGAATGGAGGGAAGGAGAGCGATTGGAGAGAGAGAAAACACGGTGACACATCAGCTAGACCAACTTCTCTTCACTGTGGAGGAAAGAGAAAATTAGGGGCTTGCCACACTGTCCTCATCCAGTGGCAATTCAGCAAAAAGGGCTAAAGGGCTGTCTTGTTCTGTGGCATTGAGCAATTCTGGCTCCACCCCTCCCCTCTTCCCACACATTCTATTTACTGAAAACCCCAAGACCAAAGAAGAGGTTCCCTCTTCGAATGAGAGAAACACAGCACCATGTGGAGCTTCAACTTGCTCCTCTTCTGGGGTGAGTGTGGGGCTGAATGATGATGGGAGGGTTGGGGGAAGTCTGCACTGGATTTAGACTGTAGGGAAAAGGGAAGACCATGGGGTGTCTAGCCAGAGACCCCAATTCTAGTTGGATATTGCCAATACCTTCATTGGGGGACCTTTGACAAAAATTCCTGAGCACAGGGAATTCCATCTGTCAGGGTAGACTTTCTTTATAGTTATTCATTTGACATGTATTTCCTGAACACCTACTATGTGCCAGGTGCTATTGTAGGCAGTGAGGGGAGAGCAGTAGTAAACAAGCAGTTCCTGCTGTCAAGAGGTTAACATCCTCATAGGAGGGACAGACAGAAAAGAAGCCACTGGCCATAACTGTCACCACCCATCTAGCACTAGTTATAAGTTCCTCAAATATCTTCACAAAATTCCTCCACATACTGTGTCACTAATAGCCCCATTTTACAATTAGGAAACTGAGGCAGAGAGATTAGATGACTTGCCCAAGACTACTTAGCTAACAAGGGGTAGAGCCGGCAGTCTAGCTCCAGAGTCTCTATGCTTTATTGGTTATCACTATGCTATGCTGTCCCAAATAATACCGACAAAAGCATTTCAGGCAGTGAAGTGACACAAAAGAAGAGAGTAACTGGGGGTCATGTTGAAGGGGGAAGTCAGGGAAGACCTCTCGGAAGGGGTGACATTTCTGCTGAGGCCTGAGCCATGAGATGGAGCCTTCCTGTCTGTTCTCTTATTTCCCTGTCTTCAGGCGTCAGTTTGAACTGGTCTTATATATGGTCTATGTTGTGGTTTTCTTCCTGTCTTTCAAATTTTATTCACTGGTTCAAATCTATGAATGAGGGAGATGAGCACTGGGTGTTATATGCCACAATGAATCATTGAACACTACATCAAAAGCTAATGATATACTGTATGTTGGCTAACTGAACATAATAAAAGAAAACGACAAATCTATGAATGAGGGACAATGTTTTGAACAACAAATGTGGGCTTCCTTGGCTGTGGTCTAGTCCATCTATTTGTGGAAGAGAAAACTTAGGCCCAAAGAAATTAAACAACTTTTCCAAGGCCATGCAGTCAGCAATTAGTGAAGCCAGATTTTCAAACCCAAACATTTTGACTCCAGAGTTGGTATGCCTAAAAACAGTGCTCTGTTGCCTCTAAAATGATTAATGAGCAAAAGAATTTTGTTTGATGATAACGAATGGGAATGTCAGGAGCTTGGGTCTGTGGGACTTGTTGATTGGCAGGCTTCATTAGAAGGAGCAGGTAACTCATGGACCCCAAATGCAGGAATGCCGGGTTGTTGCTTTGGGTGTCAGCACTGGTATTAGCTATTAGGGCCCCTTATTCTGCCCTGAAGTTAATCAGCAGAGTAGTGATGATGACATTGATGTGGGGATGGTGGGGGTGAAGATTGGGGTGGTGGAGGTTAGGTGGTGGGAGTGGTGGGTGGTGGGAGTGGTGGTTGTGGGGG
>NC_048221.1:4882577-4882882 GCF_002007445.2 Ailuropoda melanoleuca
GAGAAGAGCGAAATGCTGGGGGGGGGCTACACTGCATTTTAGAAACTTTTTTCCATCTCTCCCTAAGAACCAAGTTTTGCCCTCTTGGGGGAGATGTCATTTCTTTTGAGAATACATGTTTTAGTGTATATTTTTGAAAATCAGCTGGAACTTCATAATTGAAGAGAAAATTAAGATAATACAAACAAAATGAAAAACATAAAGTGCAGAAAAGCAGGAATGGCTGCTGTGAGCATTATGTGAAATATTGTGTTTGTCATTTGGTTGGATCTCTCATCTAGGTTCATCAAACCTGTTTCTAGGAG
>NC_048221.1:4882982-4923867 GCF_002007445.2 Ailuropoda melanoleuca
CACAAAGAATTTGTAAGTGGGAATTCCAAACGCTTAACATTTCAAAAAACTGAGCACCATTGGAATTAAAAATGTACAGACACAGGGATGTTAACTTTGTGATAATTCATCAAAGGGCAGGCTTACAATATTCGTGCCTTTCTCTCTATATCATACTTAATAAAATACTATGAAAATAGCACAAACGCTTGAAACAGAGATTCCTAATCCAGAAATTTATTCCAAAGAGATGCTTGTATAATGCACAGAGATAGCTCACCATACACTCAAGGGGGTTCCTTATATTATTCTGGTAACAACTTGGAATTAAACAATGTTTGTCTGCATGAGGGGACTGGTTGGATAAAATGTTGTGTTTGTTAGAGTAACCCTAGCTACTGTAACAAACCCCAAACTGTCCATGGCTTAATTAAAAGAAATTTAATTTTTGTTTGTTTAAAAGTCCAATGCAGATATTTCTGGCCAGTGGGTGGCTTTGCTCCAAATGGTAATTTGGAGACCCAGACTCCTTCTGTCTCGTGGCTCAGCCATGCTAGGGTCTCAGAGTCTTCTGCAGACCTTGGCAGAAGGGAAAAGAAACAGTGGAGAAGGCACACCCACTTTCTAAAAACCCAGGTCTGGCAGTGAGGCATGTGGTATTTGCTCAGGTTCATAGGACCATACCTGGACGCAAGGTGAGCTGGGAAATGTAGTCCATGGTGGGTAAGCTGCCTGCTAGTGACAGTTCCATACCATGGAAAGGGGAGTGTGGAGTTTCTGCTTGGCCTTTGGCTACCGAGCCAACCCCTGGCACAGTTAATGCCCATGGGCACAGTGGAAACCACACAGCTGTTCAAAAGCATGAGTTAGGTCTGTATGGACTGACTTGGAAAGTTGCCCCAAACATAGCCTTCTCTTTACTTTTTATTATAGAAATATTTAAACATTCAAAGGTAGGGAAAACAGTACAACAAACTCCCATGTACCCGCTACCCAGCTTCCGCGTTTGACAAATTTTGCTGCTCTTGGTTTGCAAGACATATTCCCAAGTGAAAAAGCAAGTAAGAGTACAACGGAGTTGTCCAACAGAACTTTCTATAACGATGGGCATGTTCTCAAGCTACAGTAGCCATTAGTCACAAGTGGCTACTGAGCCACTGAAATAAAGCTAACAGGACCAAATAATGGGATGTTTCATTTTATTTAATTTTCATAGATTTATTTGTTTTTAAAAAGATTTTATTTATTTCTTTCAGAAAGAGAGAGAGAGAGTGCACGTGCACGAGCAGGGGGAGGGGCGAAAGGAGAGTGAGAAGCAGACTCCTCAGTCCCAGGACCTTGAGACCATGACCTGAGCTGAAGGCAGATGCTTAACCATCTGAGCCCCCCAATATTCATAGATTTAAAAGCAAACAGCCACATATGATTAGAAGCTGCTGTTTTNATGATTAGTAGCTGCTGTTTTGGAGAGCACAGTAGATTGTATATTGCGTGATCTCACTTGTGTTAAAAAATTGTGTGAATTCGTAAATTTATTCATATTTAATAATATATTTCCATGACTGAGCCTGTGAGTAGGACTAGGCTGGAGGGGATTCACTCTAAGCTTTTGACAGTGGTTGCCTCTGGGTATAAGGATGGCAGACTGAGAGATCTTCGCTTTTAATTTTATACACTTCTGCATTGTTTGAACTTTTTTTTAACAAGCAATTATTCCCTTCTTTTAAAACGTTACAAACAAAACAAAAATGCGCCAAAATAAGGATGACCATCTGCTTTCGGTCAGTTTCTGTAGGAAGCAGAGCCTGGTAGAATTCTTTTTTTTTTTTTTTAATGATTTTTTATTATATTATGTTAGTCACCATACAGTACATCCCCGGATTCCGATGTAAAGTTCGATGCTCCATTAGTTGCATATAACATCCAGTGCACCATGCAATACATGCCCTCCTTACTACCCATCACCGGTATCCCATTCCCCCACCCCCCTCCCCTCTGAAGTCCTCAGTAAACTGTAGAATTCTTGTGTGAGTCGTTTATTGAGGGAGAACTCGCAGGACACACTTGCAGGGGATTGAGGGAAGCAGGACAAGGGCGGGGGAGAAACCAGCCTCCCAGACGGTGTTTCGAGAGACTTTCGGCCACAGCCTGGTCTCACAAGAGCCCTGGAGTGTGAAGTGCCTCGCAGAGGTTCACCTGCTCAGAGGCGAGGCAGAGGCTGTCCTGTAACTCACCTGCACCTGTCTGCCAGTCTGCCTGGGGGATGGGTATGCCATCCGGTAAAGCGGATGGGGGTGGTGGGTGCCAAGAGTGGCCGCTGTCCCACCCCTCCTTACCTGGCGAGTTGCGAAGGGCTCATGAGCCGAGGCAGGAGAATCCCCAGCAGGAGACTGGGTTTTCCCCTTCACATACCCACTCCCGCTTTCGCAACTTGCTGCTGTAATGACTGGCGCTCGGGGAAATACGGAGACTGGCTGGCTCACGGCCACTTTCAAAGGGATCTGAGGGCTTCTCATTGCTCTGCTTGTGGGCTGGTGGCAGCTGCGGGGCACGTGCTCTGGGAACTGACCTCCCAGACTGAAGGCAATCAGACCTTGGACAAGCACCCTCAGCTCTCAGCTTTGTCATCTGATTAATGGGTATTGCGATCCCCCCCCCACACACACACACACTTGATGGGATAATTGTGAGGATTTGATTCCATGTGCAGTTGTTAAGAGGTGGGCTGTGGACTCACATTTCCTGGGTTCGAATCTTGGTTCCAGCGCTCACGTATTTCAGTAAATTCCCTAAAACTTCAGTTTCTACGAAAATGAGGGTCAGAGGGGTTAATCCAACTGGGCTTTGATGAGCATTGTATGAGGTAAGATACAGGCAGTGCTTCAAATGGTTCCTGGAACACAGCAGGTGCACAGCTGTGACAACGCTCCCTCTCCCCAGAGAAACCTAAGTTATCCGGTTTGTACTGGTTGGGCCAAAGCTGTAGTGAGCGGGCACAGTCAGGACAATGGGCAGGACCCCTGGATGCCCTGCCACCCTTCACCCATTCTACTTTCTCTTCTCTTGTGTTCTCGCTGGTGGTGTGACCAGGGGGAGGCCACGCCAATGCTCTTGGGCATCCGTTTCCACGTCTGTAAAACGGAGTCCTAATATGTACCTTGATGCAGGGTGACCAACTGTCCTGGCTTGCCTCTGAACGGGAGGGGGGCTCCCAGGACTCTGGACTTCCAGTGCTAACACCAGGAAAGTTCTGGGAAAACCAGGGTTACTAGGTCAACCCATGTGAAAGCGTTATTTTGGGGCTTGCAGAAAACGCATGGAAGAGGCTGGGGCTAGGGAAGCACCAATGAACCGAAGTTCTAGTTCTATCTTTAAAAGTCTTTTTGCCCCTTGGAATCTCTATGCTTGGGTCTATTAGGTGATTATGCACTAAGTTGTCTGGCTCACGACTGAGGATCATGTGTCTGTGGCGGGGGGGATTGTTGAAGCGGTTTCCTGGCTTCTTGTTCTTGCAGTGGCCACCAGAGGACACCAGGGAGCGCCCAAGTCAAGTTCTGCCTCCTCTGCCCACAGCCCTCCAGGGCTCCCACCACCCTGGGCTTAAAGCCCAAATCCTCCCGGAGGCCCCCAAGGCCCTGTCCCCTCCCTGCCCTGCCCTCTTCCCTCTCTTCCCCTTGCTCACTCTGTTCCAGCCACACACCCCTCCTTGCTGTTCCTCCAATACCCCACCCCAGTCCGGCCCCAGGGCCTTTGCATGAGCTGTGCCCTCTGCTTGGGATGCGCTTGCCCTACATACACACTTGGCTGTCTCCCTCACCTTCTTCGTGTTTCAGCTCATGCGTCATCTTCTCGGTGACTACCCTATTTTTGACATTGTATCCCTCACCCTCACCTCTCCAGGTTATCAGCTCTGTGAAGGTGGGGAATTTTGTGTGTCTTGTTCCACTGCTGAATCCACAGGGTCTAGAATAGTGCCTGACATATAGCAGGTGTTTGTATTTGTTGGAGTTATCCAGAGAAACAGAACCAATAGGATGGAGACATAGAGATGAAAAATGTATTATAAGGAATTGGTTCATACAATTACGGCGGCTGGCAAGTCCTAAGATCTTTGCGGTGACACCCAAAAGTCCTGAGACCAGAAAGAATCTGGGGAACTGAGCAAAGGTGAGCATGGCTGATGGGACAAGGTAGGAGATGAGCTGGAGAGGTTGGCAGGTGCTGAGTCACACAGGACTGGGTTGCGATTCTAGTTTGGGGTGGGTTGGAGTTGTGAGCAATTGAGCCAGAGGAAGAGGGTAATGGGAAGCTCAGATAAGAGACCGCAAGTGACAATGTGCCGGAAGTTTGCAGAGAACAATGTTGCCTCCGCAGCTGAAAGAGGAAACTGTTAATGAGAAAAGACACAACTGAGATGTCCTGCAGGGAAAAGAAATAAACAAGGCATGTTGCAGGAAGTGAAGAGCCTGGCTCTCAAGGCCCTGAGAATAATCCATCCCTTAAAGTTTTTGCAGCACATTGTAAAGTGCTTTCCCACTCTACCAACCAATGCTGGCATTACTGTTACTCCTCTTTCTTTCACACCCCACGTCTAATCCCTTTGGCAAATCCTGTTAACATCACCTTCAGAATAAACCCCGAATNTGCTTTCCCACTCTACCAACCAATGCTGGCATTACTGTTACTCCTCTTTCTTTCACACCCCACGTCTAATCCGTTGGCAAATCCTGTTAACATCGCCTTCAGAATAAACCCCGAATCTTATTTTTTTTTAAGATTTTATTTATTTATTTGACAGAGATAGAGACAGCCAGCAAGAGAGGGAACACAAGCAGGGGGAGCGGGAGAGGAAGAAGCAGGCTCCCAGCAGAGGAGCCTGACGTGGGGCTCGATCCCAGAACGCCGGGATCACGCCCTGAGCCGAAGGCAGACGCTTAACGACTGAGACACCCAGGCGCCCCTGAACCTGGAATCTTGTACCTTCCACGGCTCCCNCCCAGAACGCCGGGATCACGCCCTGAGCCGAAGGCAGATGCTTAACGACTGAGCCACCCAGGCGCCCCTGAACCCGGAATCTTGTACCTTCCACGGCTCCCGGTGGGGTTGCATCCACCATCCTCGCTTACCTGGACAGGTGGAGGTGCCGCCTGCCGGTCATCCTACCCCTCTACAGCTCATCTTCCAGCCAGGGGCCACAGGATCCTGTTAAAACCTCGGTCCTGCTGCGTTCTGCCTGTGCTCAGACACCCCGTGGCTCCCAGTGCTCTCCGTAGAAAGCCGAGGTGTGCCGGCATCTAGCAGATCTCACATGACCTGGCCAAGTCCAGGCCTCCCATTTCCCCCCCGCCCCCTCTGCTCGAACCGCACCGACCTCCTTGTACCTCCAACCAGATCTTCAGGCGTGGTCCTGCCCCTTCATGCCCTTGCTCTTTCCTCTGCCCTAGGAACCTTCATAGCTCACTCACCTCCCTCTGGTCTTCGTTCTAACGTTAGCTCCTCAGCGAGGTCTTTATTATTGAGCACCGACTGTGTACTGGGCACTGTTGTGTGCACTCAGCACATAGCAGTGAATGGCACAGACACAAATCCTTGCCTTCCAGGAGCTCAAAGTCCATCAGGGCAACAGACTTAATCAGTCACAAAGGTTTTTTTTTTGTTTGTTTGTTTTTTGTTTTTTGTTTTTTGTTTTTACAAAGAATTGTCTTAGAAATTGCCTGAACATTGATTCCATTTCCAGCCAGATCTACCTCTTCTTGGGTAACAGTAGTGAAACTCACTCACTTCAGGTTCCGACAGGCTTGGAGCTGCCGCTTACCGCCTGTGTGTCCTTGGACAAGTTACTTAACCTCACTGAGCCTCAGTTGTCCACATCTGTGTAATGGGAATTGTGTTAGCATCCTACGGCTGCTCTATCGAATTACCACAAACTTGACAGCTTCAAACATCAAAAACATTACCTTACGGGTCTGGAGGTCAGAAGTCCAAAGTGGGTCCCACTGGGCTAAAATCAAGGTGTGAGCAGGGCTGCGTTCTTTTCTGGGCATTCTACGGGATAATCTGTCTTTTTGCCTTTTCCAGTCTTTAACTGGATGGTCATGTTACTAAAAGGAAGCAGGAGAGATGGTTCTGGGGGAAGGGCTGCTGTTCTCTGCTTGGAGGTTTGCTGCTGGAACTGTAACTTGGGTCTTCCGTGCTCCAAAGGCTGAAATGTCAAGTCTCAGACTCTTGCGTCTAGAGCTCTGGTGCTCACGGTGCGGTGTGGTCCATGGGCCAGCAGCATCGGCGTCATTCAGGGGCTGGTGAGAAATGCAGCATGTCGGGCCCCTTCCTAACCTGCGAAATCAGCATCTGCTTTTCCCAGATCTGGGACCCGCATGAGGCAGAGGCTGTTGGTCTGAGGACCACACCTGGGTTAGCAAGTGTTCATGTCAGCGCATCTCACACTTTCCTGTGCACACGGCTCACCCAGGGTCTTGCTAAAATGCAGATTCTGATCCATCAGTTCTGGGGTGGGGCCTGAGATGCTGCGTTTCCATCAAACTCCCAGGCAGTGTTGACCTTCCCACTTGACAGCGCTGAGCACTTTCTCAGGGCTGATGTCACCAGTTGCCACAAACCGGGGGGCTTAAAAGAACAGAAATCTATTCTCTCACTGTTCTGGGGGCCGGAAGTCTGAAATCGAGGTGTCTGCAGGCCCATGCTTTCTCTGAAGGCTCTAACGGAGCATTTGTTCTGGGGTGGCTGGCAATCGTTGGTGTTCTTTGGGCTGTAGGCACCCCATTCCGGTCTCTGCCTCTGTCACCCACGTGGTGTTCTCCCTGCGCCCGTCTCTGTGCCTCTTCACCTCTTCTTAAAACGACGTCAATCGTATCCGATTAAGGGACCATCCTACTCCAGTAGGGTCTCATCCTCACTGAGGTCTTTTCAAAAGAACTTTTATTTATTTATTTGAGAGAGAGAGCGAGCATGAGAGAGAGAGAGAGAGCATGAGCAGGGGAGAGGCAGAGGGAGAGGGAGAAGCAGACATCCCGCTGAGCAGGGAGCCCAAAGCAGGGATCAATCCCAGGACCCTGGCATCACACCTGGAGCCGAAACCGGACACTTAACCGACTGAGCCCCCCAGGCCTCCCCTTCACTGAGGTCTTAAGTACATTTACGAAGACCCTATTTCCAAATAAGGTTGCATTCTCAGGGACCAGGGTTTAGGGCTTCAGCATATTTCTTGTGGGGGGCACAGTTCAGCCCACAACAGTCCCGTTCATGCTCTCATGTTGGCTCCCTTTGAAGCCCACCCTGGGGCTCTAACTTGACCTCTTCCCTCTGTGCTTCCCAGATGAGAATGAGTGTCTGGATACCACCACGTGCCCCGCTTATGCAACCTGCACCAACACTCTGGAGAGCTATTACTGTACTTGCAAACGGGGCTTTCTGTCCAGCAACGGACTGACGCATTTCAGGGGCCCAGGAGTGGCATGCGAAGGTAAGTACGCAGCCCCGCAAAACCCTTCGGTATGTTGTGGAAGATAGGCCGCAGCTTGCTGAGCGGTGTGTGTACTCCTTTGTAGTACTTTGTCTTTTCCCAAACATTTTACCTCCCCATCTCCCTCCCTTATCCTTCTTTTCTTTCTCTTTCTTCTCTTAAATGTTTTAAAAATTTAAATTCAATTAGCCCACATAACATCATTGTTTTCTTTCTTTTTCTATAATGACAATGATTCCTGCTTACTCCACATTCCAACAATTGAGAGCTAGCATTAGGATGAAAATAAAAGTGAAAACTGTGCTATTTGTCAATATCCAGAAATAACCACCGATTTCCTTTCAGGTAACCTCCTTTTGGTTGTCTCTCCATGCAGGAAACAAGAATTTCTTTCTTTTTTTTTTTTTAAGATTTATTTATTTATTTATTTGACAGAGAGAGCGACAGCCAGCTAGAGAGGGAACACAAGCAGGGGGAGTGGGAGAGGGAGAAGCAGGCTCATAGCAGAGGAGCCTGATGTGGGTCTCGATCCCAGAACGCCGGGATCACGCCCTGAGCTGAAGTCAGACGCTCAACCGCTGTGCCAGCCAGGCGCCCCCTCTCTATGCATTTTTTACATTAAACTGAGTTCGGGCATTATGATGATCTCCATTGCACAGATGAGGAAACTGCTTGGGGCACTGGAATGACTCATTCACAGTCGTGCGGTCGAACTGGCCTCCAAACCCACATCTTTCCGACTCTCACAGCAGTTTCTGAATCACGTCGCCCAGTTGTGAGGTGTTGGGGAAACGTATTTACCCTCTCCAAGCCTCAATGTTTCCGTCTGTTGAATGAGTGTATAAGAGTACTTACCTCAAAGGGTAGTTGGGGGAATTAAATGCAGTCGTGTGAATGCAGCGTGCTAGGTGCAGTAATAGAGGGCTGGTGATGGAAGTAATACAAACTGAAATAATCCCCAGAGTGAGTGAAGTTCTTTGTCTGCATTTCTTATATGTAGATCCCAATTCTCCCTTAGACAGTCAAAATCTGTCAAGATCTTTGACAGTCAAGATCTGGTCTCTGAATAAGACCAGGGGTCCGCAAACGTTTTATGCAAGGGACCAAAGAGTAAATATTTTGGAGGTCGCAAGCCAAATGATCTCTCTGATGACTACGTAATACTCCAGTTGTAGTAAGAGCCATAGATGATACACAAATGAATGGATGTGGCTTTGTTCCAACAAAACCTTATTTATACAAATGGGTGGTGGACTGGATTTGACCCATGTGCTGTCGTTTGCTGGGCTCTGAATAAGAGAATTCATTTCTATTGTTGTAGTAGCCAGGGTGCCCCAAATCCTTCTTTGTCTTTGGGTTACAGTTCCTGGGCTATTTGGTAAATTTCAGTAGTCCTGATGGGCCCCGGTTTCAAAATTTGGGTTGAAATCAACATTCCCCATCTAGAAAATGACGGATCCTATAGCAAGGATTTCATCCCCTTTATGCCTTTGACCGCCCCCCCCCCATGGTGCCTGACGCCTTGTGAGTAGTCAGTAGATACTTGTTGAATGAAGGAACACATTACCTTATTCTTTATGTCAACTACAGATTTAATCAGCCTTAATCGGCTGTTTCTAATGTCAAATGCAGCTGGAATGAACATTCCTGTGGTCCGATCTTGATGCCGCGGGGTAGCTCCAGATTTCTGTCTAGGAGAGATTTTCTGGGAGGAGCTGTAAGAGACTTGCCTTGAAGCTGTATTTGCATAAGTATGTAGGAGGGTTTAGGATGACTCGGCAGACCAGGGCTGAAGGAGACTTGGGCAGGACCCCCCCCATGGTACCACGACTGCACAATTTTATGGGTCCTCCAATGAGTAAATTGCTCTATGTGGCTTTGCAAATTGTTCTTTTTTACCTACTTCTGGGTAGCAGAGTACCTGTAAACTTAGTACATCAAAAGAATGGCAATCATTTATCTTGTTCATGAGTGTGTCTGTCATTTGGGTTGAGTTTGGTGAGTGTGGCTTATCTCTGTTCCCTGCAGTGTCAGCTGAGTTGGCTCAAGCGGGGGCTAGAGGGGCCACTTGAAAGAGAGCACACTCACGTGAGCTGGCGCTGGCCTTAGACTAGCTGCTCCACCAGGACTGTGAGCTGGAGGACTTGGTTCTTCTCCATGTGAGCTGCTTTCCTCAGAGCTGGTTGGGTTTCCTCACAGTATGGTGACCGAGTTCCAAGAGAACAAGGAGGGAGTGCATGGTATCTTTATGACTTAGTGTCACCACCCTCACAGCTACAGCATGCTCAGATTCAAGGGGAGGGAATATAGACCCCCACTGCTTGCTGTAAGGAATACAGATTCACGTAGAACGAAGAGGATAAGCGTGGACGACATCGTTTCTGCCATCTTTGAAAATACGACCTGCTACATAAGATGAGGCAAATTTGTAACTTCCAACTCTTTCTGTGTCCAGATATAGACGAATGTTCTCAAAACCCCCCACCATGTGGTCCCCACTCCGTCTGCAGAAACCTTCTGGGGAGGTACAAGTGCAGCTGTGTCCCTGGTTTCTCTTCTCCCACTGGAAATGACTGGGTCCTGGGAATGCCAGGTCGTTTCTCCTGCACAGGTAATGCTCTCAGGCATGGGTCTTTGGTGGACAGTGACCACTTGAGCTGGGTACATGTGCCTCTCACCTTAGACACACAATCTTTGGTCTGCTCACTCCCCTCCACTGCTCCTCAGACATCAACGAATGCCTCTCCACTGGTGTCTGCCCGGAGCATGCTGAGTGTATCAACTCCTTGGGAAGTTATAGTTGCAGCTGCCAGGTTGGATTCATCTCTCACAACTCCGTCTGCAAAGGTAGAGAGGGCCTGTTTTTCTTTATTTACCTGCTTAATTAGTTAAGAACCACCTCCCTTTAACCCTTTCTTCCCCTACCGATCTTCCTTAAAGAAAGGGGGGTAATCAGAAGGGGGAATGAAGCATGAGAGACTGTGGACTATGAGAAACAAACTGAGGGCCTCAGAGGGGAGGGGGGTGGGGGAATGGGATAGGCCGGTGGTGGGTAGTAAGGAGGGCACGTATTGCATGGTGCACTGGGTGTTGTACGCAAGTAATGAATCATGGAACTTTACATCGGAAACCAGGGATGCACTGTATGGTGACTAGCATAATATAAATAAATAAATAAATAAATAAATAAATAAATTAATTAATTAATTAAATATAATAAAAAGCATTAAAATAAAAAAAAAAGAACGACCTCACTTAGTGATCCTGTGAGGTAGGGATTATGATCTTCATTTGGGGGATAAGAAAATTAAAGCTCAGAGCATCGAAGTAACTTCCCCAAGGATACACAGCTGTTCAGGAGAAGAGTCAGGATTTGAACTCCTGCTGAGGGCCTACTATGAGTCAAGCAGTGGGTCAGGTAGTACTTGAGAGTAATGAAGGGCTCTGTCCCTAGAGTGAGATCCTCCCAGGGGATACTGGCAATGTCTGGAGACATTTCTGATTGTACAAGTGCTGGTGGGGAAGGAGGGTTGTGGGTGCTACTGTGATCTCGTGGACGAGAGGCCAGATATGATGCTAAACACCTGAAGTACATGGAACAGCTTCCCTACAACCAAAATGATCTGGTCCCAGATGCCAGTAGTTCCAAGGTAGAGACACTCTGTCCTAGGGGGAGATCAAACTCAAACTTCAGAACTTTTTCCGAAACGGTATTTGACTCAAGACCTAAGAGTTATTCTTGACCCCCCTCCCCACACCTCCATATTAAATCAGCCATCATATCTTGGGGAATTCACCTGCTAAATATGTTTTAAATCTCTCCGTTCTTCCCCAACCTTGGTTCGGGCTTCACTATTATTTTAGCAGCCCCCTCACTGAGCTTTCCCTTCTTCCAGTCTTGTTCCTCGAATCCATCCTCCAAACCATAGCCAGAATATTCTTTTTTTTTTTTTTTTTTTTTAAGATTTTATTTATTTATTTGACAGAGATAGAGACAGCCAGCGAGAGAGGGAACACAAGCAGGGGGAGTGGGAGAGGAAGAAGCAGGCTCATAACAGAGGAGCCTGATGTGGGGCTCGATCCCATAACGCCGGGATCACGCCCTGAGCCAAAGGCAGACGCTCAACCGCTGTGCCACCCAGGCGCCCCAATAGCCAGAATATTCTCACAAGATGCAAGGGCTCCATCTTCCTGAGTCTGGTGCAGTGCTACTGTTCTCCGTGCTCATTTGTAGGGAGGGTGACCCCATCAAGCAAGGCATGCAGTGATCAAGCCCTTATCACATCCCCTTGGCTTGGAGTGAGAGCTATTTGAAGTCCTCTCTGATTTTCTGATCCGTTTGTATCAGTTAGCTATTGCTGAGTAACAAATCACCCTGAAAGTTGGTGGCTAGAAACAAACACCATCTACTTGGCTTTCTATTTAGTTCATTGAAAGTTTAGGCTGGGCTCTGCTGGTCAGTTCCTTGGGTCTCTATTGGGCTTGTTTATGTGTCTGTGGTCGGCTGTGGGTCAGCTTTGCTCACCTTGGCTGGGCTGGGGGGTCATCTGGAATGATCCATCTCTCTTCTACTTTGTCTCTCATTCTTCATTAGGCTAGTCTAGTTCTTGTTCCTATGGAAGAAGCAAGGGCCCCAAAGAATGAGCAGAAACAAATAACTCTAGAAGTCTAAGTATGGAACTGGCACCACATCATTTCTGCTGCATTCTATTGGCCAGTGAAAGTCATAGGCCGGCTAGATTCAAGGGGTGGGGAAACAAGCTCCACATCTTAAAAGAGGAGTGGCAAAAAGTCACATTGCACCCCACCATCTGCACCATATGTTGTAGGAACAGGGAAGAGTAAAGGAGGGCAGCCTTTTCTATGGTCATTATGTTCTGGAGCTATTTACCACTCTCCCCTTATACATGTTGGGCCAGAATTAATTCTCATGGCCATGCCTAACTGCAAGGCAGGTGAGGAGGAAGGGGAGAACATGCACGGCAAATCTGTTTGCAGTCTCCTGTTCTCATTTCTTCATCTACTTTGACTTGGGTTTTCACTTCCACTGATCAGATGTGGATGAATGTGCCGATCCCGGAATTTGCCCAGAGCATGCGACTTGCCGCAACAGTCCTGGAAGCTACTCTTGTGTCTGCAACCCAGGATTTGAATCGAGCAGTGGAAACACAAACATCCAGGGCCCAGGAGAGACCTGTGAAGGTAGGTGGGAGAGATCTGTTGGGGAACAAGATCCAAGTCTGTTGGCAAAGACAGCAGTGGAAGGGGAGGGGTCAGGAGGAGTCTGGGCTGAGCTCAAAGCCCTCACCTGCTAAGCCAATAATCACGTATTCATTCATTCATGCACCCATCCAACAAATACTCCCTGAACACCTACTATAGGCCAGGCACTAGTCTCAGGCTGGTGGATACAGCAGTGAATAACGGAGGCAAAATTATTTGTTCTTCTGGAACTCATCTTCCAGTGTCGGGGGCGATAGAAACATAAATGCATGAATTTATATTGTGTGTCAGGAATAGTTGAAGGAGATAAAGATAAATAAGGCAGGAAAGGTGGATAGGGAGAGCTGGGGGTGGGGGTCCACATGTAACAGAGTAGTAAGGAAAGACCATGCTGAGCAGCTGATATTGAGAAAAGCTGTGAAGGATGTGAGGGAGTGAGGGAGTGGGTATCTGGGGAAGGGTGTTCCAGGTGGAGGAAACAGCAGGTACAGAGGCCTGGAGGCAGGATCCCAGCCAAGGTGTTAAGCCTTTCCACTCATGTGCTCATTGTCTTCTCAACAACCTGATGGTATCAGCGTATTTTGTACCCATTTTACAGATGAGGAAACTGAGGCTCCATTGTGGTGGAACAGCTCTCCCACAGCCAGATAGATAGGAAGTGGAGTCGGGATCCGAACTGTGCCCAGTGTGACTTCGCGCTCTGTGTTCTAACCATCACGCTATTCTGCCTCCAAATGAGGCTGCAACATCTGACAACCCAGGGCGGGGCCTCGCCTAGGGCCAGCGTTGACTTAATCCCCAAATTCCCAGACTCTGACTCAAGACAGCCTGGGAAGTTGTCCTCCAACAAGTCCAGAAGCAGATAGAGCCTGATTTTAAATCCTGGGTGTGCCTTTCACAGGCTGCGTGACTCTGCACTATCGTGAAGCCTCCGTTTCCTTATCTGAAAAACAGAAATAATGTTCGTTTGCGCTCACAGGGGCTGCTGTGAGGCATTCCTTAAGCAGGTGCATGCAGGACCTTCCTTAGCACCCATCACAAAGCAGCTCAACATGTCACCAGTTAGTTTTTTTATTTTAGTTAACAGATACTTCCCTCATACTTGCCGTTCTCCAGGCTCTTTTCTGAGCCCTTCACAGATATCACCTTATTTAATGCTCCAAAAACCCTATGGGGTGAGTGCTATCATTATCCCCATCTGACAGGTGATGGTGCCGAGACACACAGAGGCGAATTATCTTGCCCAGGCATTAGTCAGCTTGGGTCCATGAGAACAAAACACCGCAGACAGAGCGGTTTCAACAACTGAGATTTATTTTTCTCTCTCTTCTGGAGGCTGGAAGTCTGAGATCATGGTCAGAGAGGGCTCTCTTCCTGGCTTCTGGACGACTGCCTGCATTCTGCATCCTCATGGAAAGCGAGCTCTGCTGTCCCTTCCTCTTCTTTTAAGGGCACTAATCCCATCTTAAGATCTCCTCTTAACCTCATCATCTTGCAAAGGTCCCATGTCCACACACCACTGAGTGTTAGGGCTTTAACGTATGAATTTGGGGGCGGGGGACATAATTCAGTCCACAGCACCCAGTAACACACAGCCTATAGGGACAGAGCTAGACTTTGAGCCCAGACTCTCCACCCCTCCACTCAGACACTTCTCAATAATTTTTTGATAAAATAGTGATTCCTTGGAAAGGGATTGAGATTTATCAAAGAAAGAGTGAGGCAAGTGAGTTCAACGCTGAGGGAGCAGAGAATACACCTTCAAGAACCTACAGGTAATCCAATAATCTGGATCAGGAATTGCTGAGGGATTAGAAAAGAAAGATGAGCTAAGTGAGCTTAGGTGGGACCAGACTCTTGGGGTTTCATGTGTTCCAATGAGGAGTTTGGATTTTATCCCGAGCTGCAGAGAGCCTCATCTGGAGATTTGTGTGAGTCCTAGACCTGCCTCTTTGTGCTTCCTTTCAGTAGAGTTTAAGGGGGTGCAAGCAGAGCCCGGAAGACTCACTGGCTCTGGTCCAGGTGGGGCTATGCACTGCCATGGCCTCGGCGTCCTTCATCCTTTTGACTTAGACGGGTTTTCTGCCTAGATGTGGACGAATGTGCCAGGAACTCAACTCTTTGTGGCCTCAGCTCTGTCTGTATCAACATCCTGGGAAGATACAATTGCTCCTGCCTGCCTGGGTTCTTTTCACCTGCTGTTTGGACCCCTGAGAAACCGGAGGATTTCAGATGTGTAGGTAATGCTCCCAGGCGTGCTGAGCACGTACAAAGGATGTCAAATCATCCTGAAATGTAATGGCTTACAAACAATGCTTTGTGCTTGCTCCTGACTCTGTGGGTTGACCGAATGGTTTTTCCGGGGCACTAGGATGGCTGCCAGGTCCAAAATGGCCTTGCTTACATGGCTGGTAGTTGGTGCTGGTCTCTGGCTGTGAGCTCAGCTGGGTCTCTCAGTTTCCCTCATGGGCCCATCCTCATGGCTTCTTGGGCTTCCTCAGAGCATGGCAGCTGGTTTCCAGGAAGGGAAGTTGCAAGGGGAAGAAAGCAGAAACTGCAGGTTCTTATAGGACCTAGGCTTGGAAGTCCCAGAACGTTACTTCTGCCACATTCTCTTGGCCAAAGTCATGGGGTCAGCTTAGAAGCCAAGGAAGGGGAAATTAACACCCTATCTCACTGAGCGAGCAACAAATGCACACAGGAAATGGAGGCATTGATGGCGGCCATCTTTGGAGGATCTCCTCTACTGCAGAACATATCTTATGTTCTTTGACACCCCCCCCCCAGGGGAAACGCATGGTTCTTTTCATTAAAAATATTCTATTTCTTTTCACTCATTGACCTTCACCAGCTGCTGACGCTGTTAGAGGCAGAACGATAGAGAGGCAAATATGAAAGGGACCTTAGAGATAAACTGATACAGCACTCCAGGCCCCTAGGCATCTTTTCAGGACCCCATTTCAGTCAGATTATTAATGCTTTTATTTGTTTTATCTACTTGTAAGTTTCACTTTGCACGAAGGAAGTTTCCCTCAGTCAAAACAGTTTTGAAAACCACGCACCTAGTCCAGCTCTATATGCAGAATGTAAATTCCACTTGCTATTTATTTTATTATTATTATTACGTTCAATTAGCCAACAATAGTACATCATTAGTTTTTGATGTAGTGTTCAATGATTCATTGGTTGCGTATAGAGTTGCAGTGGGTGCTATTTCTTTTCTTTTCTTTTTTTTTTTTTTAAAGATTTTATTTATTTATTTGACAGAGATAGAGACAGCCAGTGAGAGAGGGAACACAAGCAGGGGGAGTGGGAGAGGAAGAAGCAGGCTCATAGCGGAAGAGCCTGATGTGGGGCTCGATCCCACAACGCCAGGATCACGCCCTGAGCCGAAGGCAGATGCTTAACCGCTGTGCCACCCAGGCGCCCCTCTTTTCTTTTCTTTTCTTTTTTTAAAGATATTATTTATTTGAGAGAGAGAGCACAAGCAGGGGAGCAGCAGAGGGAGAGGGAGAAGCAGGCTCCCCACTGAGCAGGGAGCCCTATGCGGGACTCGATCCCAGGACCCTGGGATCGTGACCTGAGCCGAAAGCAGACCCTTAACTGACTGAGCCACTGAGGCACCCACCATTTGTGCTATTTCTGTTGAGAGTTCACCTCGGGGATGCTTAAATGTGTTTGTAAGTGGGGAGCTTACAGAAGGGCACTCTTTGGTTAGAGATGTTTTCTGTGATACCAAGAAGATAACAACTTCCCTGTACCTTCCAACTCTGGGTCATCTTCCTGTCCTGTGAGACCTCCAAATTAGCCTACATGCGTATCCTAAGGACTTCTCCCAACACTCCATGGTACAATACACTGTATACTTGCACAGGCTGCTAATGGATATTGCCCGTTTATTCCTCCTGTTTTGTGAATTGACAGAGGAATATGACAACTTTTGCCCTTACCTCTCCCCTGATTATTTTTTACCAGGACATTCTATTCCATATATCCCCTATGGCTCAGAACCCCCCAGAGGGAGCAGTAATTCCATATTGCCACAGTGACCTTGCATCCCCCTATATTAGTAGGCCAGGGTTCCTCGACTCTGGTGCTACTGACATTTTGGGCTAGTAGTTCTTCGTGGTGGGGGGCTGTCCTGGGCAATGTGGGATGTTTGGCAGTATCTGTGGCTTCTACCTACTAGGTCACCCCCTACCCCCAGCCCAGTCACGGCAACCAAAGATGTCTCCAGACATTGCCCGATGTCACTTTGGGGTAGAGGAGACACACTGCCCTCAGTTGAGAATCACTAGCTTAACATGATAGAAATTTCTTGCTCTCATTCCCATCCAATATAGACGTACCATATAGACATGGCCAGGGGGCAGCTTTTCTCCACATGGTGATATAGGGATCCATTCCCCTGCATCTGTTGGTTTTCATGTCCCTTGTGGCTTTGGAATCCCTGCTTCAGCCAGTGGTGAGGAAAGAGAGAGGAGGCACACCCATTTTGCAACCACGTTGGCCCAAAAGTGACAAATGTCATACCCGCTCACATCCTATAAGTGAAAACTAGTCACATGGCCCCACCCATATGCAGAGTGTTCTGGGAAATGTCCGTGCTTGGGTTACCTTTTTTAGAGACAAATCGATGCGTTGGAAGCATGACTTTTATAGGATTGCTGGCCAACTCTGCCTCATGGCCATTCTCCACCCTGTAGACATTGATGAGTGCCTTCACATGTGCCCTTCCAACGCAACATGCACCAACACCCCTGGGAGCTACTTCTGCACCTGCTCTCCTGGCTTTGCACCAAGCAATGGACAGCTGAGCTTCACAGGCCAAGAAGTCGAATGTAGAGGTGAGAAGAGGGTTTGCTGAACACCCGTGCAAAGAAGTATCTCCAGGTTCTTTGGGGTTGTTTGATGTTCTCACGTTCTTTGCAGATGTTGATGAGTGCTCCCAAGATCCATCACCATGTGGCCCCAATTCTGTCTGCACCAATGTCCTGGGCTCCTACGGCTGTAGCTGCCCTGGGGGCTTTGAACCCAATCCAGAAGGCTCCTTGAACTTCAGCTGCAAAAGTAATCATCTCTTTGTGTCTCTTAGTGATGGAATCTGTGTCTTGGTTTGGTTGTGATATCCTCAATCTATTCAAACTCTGGATCTTCCTCTTACCTTTACCTCATCTACAATTCTCTCTTTTCTAATGTATTCATTCACTAATTGATTAGTTCACTCATTCATTAAATTATTCTTGGGGCATCTATTAATTAATTAGTCAAACAGGCCCCTGCACTAGGTGCTGATGATTCAATCCTGGATGTGATGGACATGATACTCGCCTTCATGTAGTTTATAGTCTAGGGAAGGAAGTAGAGAGCACACACATAATTATTTAATAAGCACAATGAGTGTGACCCCCGGAAAATCATAGTGCACTTCAGAGTGAGTAATGAGATATTTAATATACTCTGGGCAAGTGACATTTAAGCTGAAGCTTGATGGAAGAGTAGGAATTACCCAGATGAAGAGTGGAGATCTCAGTGTGGGGGGTTGTGGCATGTGCAAAGGCCCTGAGGCTAACACAGAGTGAGGACCAGAGGAAATGGCATTAGGTGCACCTGTGGACATGGGCAGAGGTCAGATCCTGCAGGAACTGGTGAGCCATGTGAGGAATTTTGGAGATGGGTTCCCCCCCCCCCGGGAACAGTAGGGAACTGTGAATGGTTTAAATTTTTCAGAACCGTGGATGACTTGATACATTAAAAATAGGGGTAGCTTATATGGAGGCAATGAAGCATAATAATAAAATGAGTACCGGTGAGGCCCTTGCCAACACGAGAAGTAGGATATCATTGATGCCATTGTGTTTCCTGCATGTTCCTTCCCCATTACATCTCTCTTAGTCCTCCCCGGAGGAGACTACTTGGAACTTTGTGTTTATAATTCCCCTACTTAAAAAGAAGTGCCCCCCATGTATGTATCCTTAAACAATACGTCACTTAGTTTTGTTTGCTTTGGAGCGTTATAAAAATGGCATCATGCTCTGTATAGTCTTTTCCTACCTGCTCTTTTCCCTCGGTCTCTTGCTTCTCAGAGTCCCTGGTGTTTCAGTGTGTAGCTGTCATATAATCTGGTAATGGATGGATTCGAAGCCGGGGATAATGAAATCAGACCTGTCTTTTAATCATAGCTTCCTGTGGTTGAGCTTTAATTGGGTTTCTTTTGTTTTCTTCCTAGGGATTCCCTTCAAGTGTAAAGAAGATGTGATACCCAACAATGAGTGGGTCCAGCTCTGCCAAGTGGGAGGAGCAGTGGAGCCTGAATATGTAAGTGTTTCTAAGGTTCCTAGCTCTTGAGTTTCCTAGAAGAACTTCTAGAAGTTCCTGGAAGGTTCCTAGAAGCCACTCAGGTAGGATGTTGTTTTGCAGCTTTAACAAAGGCTAAAAGAACGGTGACCGAAATTGTACAGCAGTTTATTTCTCTCCCTGTAAACAATCTGAGTGTCAGCTGTGGAGAGTTGATGTGACGGCTCCGTAAATGCTCTGCCGTCATCAACACAAGCCTCCCACTTTGTGGTCCAAGATGGCTGCTCCAGCCCCTGCCATCACATCTGCGTTTCAGTTGGTGGGCAGGGGAGGAGGGGGGGGGAAGTGAAGGGCATAGTTCTTCTCTTTAAGAGTATAACCCAGTATCACTTCTGCTTATACCTGGCTTCAAGGAAAGCTGAGAAGAGAGGACATTCGTCTATCTAAAACTTGGGAATTCTTTCACTAAAAGAAGAAAGGGTGTTGAAGTCTCGTTACCAGTGAGGGTGCTGGTACTGTGTCTGTGTGATGTGGGAGGGGTGGCACAAAGCCCCTGGGCCAGGCAAAGAGGAATTTGGACGTCCTGATTCTCTATGAGGTTGTTCCAGTGACTAAAGTCTCCACGAGCATCTTCAGGGATTGATGTCATGATTTTCAATATGTGCTTATGAATTAGCTTGGGAATTCCCTTGGACCACTGCTGTTGTTTTTTGGAAAAATTGTGGTGAGATACACCTAAAAGTTCACCATTCTAACCACTTTAAAGTGTACAATTCGGAGGCGTTTAGTATATTCATAATGGTGTACAACCACCACTTCTAGCCCTCAAACATTTCATCCCCTCAAAAGAAACTGTATCCCCAACCACATTGCCCTCCGGCTCCCCCTGCCCCTGACCCTTGGTAAACACTGATCTGCTCTCTGTGTCCATCAATTGGTCTATTCTGCATATTTCATATAAACGTAATCATACAGTACGTGGTGTCCGTGTGTGTGTGTGTGTGTGTGTGTGTGTGTGTGTGTGTGCGCGCATGCGTGGCTTCTCTCACTAGCACGATGTGTTCAAGGTTCATGCACATTATAGCAGGTGCCAAGGCTTTACCCTTTTTTTGTGGCTGAATAATACTCAATGTGGACCCCTGGATTTTTTTCACACTTTCCCCCCGTCTTTGACCCCACAAAGTAGTTTTGCTGTGTCTTTGCATTTGTTTCTTTTATTCATTGAACAGAAATGTGCTGTGGCCGCAGGTCTGCTCAAATGGTGAGTTTCTATTTTTCTGAGAACTCTAGAACCTCCTGGCACCTTAGGAGTTTAGGGCCACTCTTATGGTGACTGGATGGCCAAGGCGTACTTGACATGCTGGGGGATCGATCGGTCTGTGGCTCACTCGCGCTCTTTCTCTGGGGCACAGGGCTCCTTCTGCGCACTACTGAATACCACCTTCGGTGTTCTGGACGATGCCTGTGGAAACAGAACGGCCACGGTGTCTCTGAAGGTAACGACAAAGTTTTCGTAATTGTGTTTTGAACATCTTGGGAGACACTTTGGATATAATTAATGGGTTCAGTTATCATGTAATTTTTTACAGTTGCAAGTTTTTAAAATTTAACATACAGTAAAGTTACCCTTCTCTGTCCAGTTTTAGGAGTTTTATTACCTGAATAGATCTGTGTACCCACCACCACAATCAGAATATAGAACAGTTCCGTTTCTTTTCCAAACTCTCCCTTGGGCTTCCCCTTTATCGTCAGATGCTCCCTCCACCGCCAGCCCCAGGAAATCTCTGTCATTAGAGTCTTGTCTTTTCAAGAATATTATATAAATGGAATCACACGGGATATGGGTTCTTTTCTTTCTTTTTAAAAGATTTTTATTTATTTATTTGGAGGGGGAGAGAGAGAAAGAGCATGAGCAAGGGGGAGGGGCAGAGAGAGAGGGAGAAGTAGGTTCCCACTAAGCAGGGAGCCCCGGGTGGGGCTTGATCCCAGGATCTCGGGATCATGACCGAAGTTGAAGGCGGACGCTTAACCAACTGAGGCCCCCAGGCGCCCGGGGATGTGGCTTCTTTCACTCAGCATAACGCCTTTGAGATTCATCAAGATTGTGATCAATAGTCCCGATTCTTTTTTTTTTTTTTTAAGATTTTATTTATTCATTCGACAGAGATAGAGACAGCCAGCAAGAGAGGGAACACAAGCAGGGGGAGTGGGAGAGGAAGAAGCAGGCTCATATCAGAGGAGCCTGATGTGGGGCTCGATCCCGTAACGCCAGGATCACGCCCTGAGCCGAAGGCAGACGCTTAACCGCTATGCCACCCAGGCGCCCCAATAGTCCCGATTCTTATTTTTTTAATAACTGTTAGTGACATTGTCTACATTCACAACATCGTGTAACCACCACCACCACCATCCCCCCAAAAGGAAACTTGTACTCTGATCTGGTCTCTGTCTTTGTAGACA
The DNA here is from genome assembly GCF_002007445.2 of Ailuropoda melanoleuca. Taxonomy (NCBI): domain Eukaryota; kingdom Metazoa; phylum Chordata; class Mammalia; order Carnivora; family Ursidae; genus Ailuropoda; species Ailuropoda melanoleuca. The sequence goes on from NC_048221.1 coordinate 4,904,422, forward strand.
TGCCTGTCCTGGGTATGTCATGAAAAAGGAGTCCTACAAAATGTGGTCTTTTGTGTCTGGCTTCTTACTCTGAGTGTAATATTTTTAGGGTTCGTGCACATTAAAGCAGATGTGACCAACATCTCCCCCTTCCCTTGACTCCACCTCAGGTTTGGGCAGTAATCAGCAAGCATTTACATACAGTTTGTATGTCTGTGTGTCTGTCTGGGGGGGATGTTTGCATGTCCCCAATTTTTCATTTCTTCAGGGGAAATACCTAGAGATGAGATTACTTGGTCATTACAATTGTAGATTTGAAAACCCGGTTTTTCTTAAGACTTTCAGTTGAACTTACAGTTGTTAGTTTATTAATAAATTTGGTTGGTTTCGTACCAAAGTAAGAATAATGCTTTCATTTGTAATTTGATTTAAAATTAATTTATTGGTAAAACATATTTGTTCATTAACTGTACATTCACTCATTGGGTTTTCAGATTTAAATTTCAGATTACATTTCCATAAATAAGTACATTCAATCATAGGGTTTTCACATTAAATTTCCATAAACAAACAGTTTTTACAAATTTAGTTAGATTCCCTCATTTTATACTATGTTTACGAATATTCTTATTTCCCTCCAAATTTCAAATACCGAATGAGGAAGATTTACAAACCTAAAAGGCGAAGTCACTATGCCTTCAAGGGATTCATAAATCCAATCGATCAGATGTGTAAATGTAATAATTCAGATTTTTTAAGTGTTCAAAACCATTAATCAACAGCTGTGCTCTCTTACAGTGTTCATATTAAATACACGTTTATCACACATCTAATTGCTTTTGGCAGTGAAATCACGTGGTTAATCAGTTAGCTTCTCTAATGTGTTGAATTGTTCCAAACCCTTTCAACAACCACTTTCCAGGTTACGCCAAAGATCACAGAACTTTCTAAGTTGAACACAAAAGTGTTAACAATATGGAGTCTTAGTTTGCCCACCGATTTTTTTTTTTATCTCCCCAAGGAAATAAAACAGCGTTCCCAGCTAAGACTATATTTCACATTTCAAAGGGAGTTTTAATGAGGTTTCCTCAGCCGTAGCCTTGAGGACCACATTTTCGCAGGATGATTCTACCTGAGATTTTTCTGTGTGTTGGTGGGAAGGAACCCCGCACTCATACCTTGTACTTGGGATATGGTTACAGAACTCAGTGCGTCCTGTTTCTCCAGAAGGAACATCTCTCAAGCTGTGTCTTCATCCAGTGTTTACTGAAATTCTGTGTTTTTTTTTTTAGAGATTTATTTCTTTACTTTAGGGAGGGAGAGAGAGTGCGCACAGGGGAGAGGGTTAGAAGGAGAAGGACAGAGAGAATCACAAGCAGACTCCCCACTGAGTGTGGAGCCCAATGTAGGATTCGATCCCACAACCCTGAGATCATGACCTGAGCAGAAATCAAGAGTTGGATCCTTAACCGACTGAGCCATCCAGATGCCCCTCTTTTCATGTTTTAACTGTCCAATTTGGATAGATAGAAATTGGTATTCCTGCTAGGATTTCAGTTAATTTCCTTCCCCATCTGACTGGAGTCAATTTCTTCCTTGTATTTATTAGGTTGTGAATATTTTTTGGGGGGGGATCAGAGTCACTTTGTAGAAGTCAATTTATTGATGATCAGTAAAGGGAATCATATCAACATTAATAGTAATATTATTATTGTTATTCTTTCCTTAACTCTATTCCTCAGACATAATCAATGGTAACATTTAGATGTGTATCTTTCCATACCATTTCACTTCGTGAATGCCTGTCTTTCACACACACACACACACACACACACACACACACACACACACACACACGCCATTCAGTGAACACCTACCAGAAGGGTTCAGCCTCTCATACCAGCCTGCCAAGGTTCAAATCCTGGTTCTGCCCCCTCCTACGTGTGTGTCCTGTTTCCCCATCCAAAAATGGGCATAACAGTCTCTACCTCACAGATATCTTCCTAAAATTAACATATGTAAGACACTTAATGCCTGGCTTATAATAAGTATTGATTATTTTTTATGTCTATGTGCCAGAAACAGTAGAATCAGAAGTAGAAACGTTTTAATGAAAGTGCTTGTTTTTTAAGTGAAATGAGACATCATATACATGTTATCCTGCAATTTGTTTTATTTCATAGCTCATGGACCTTTTTGCTTGTTAATACATCTATCTATCTATGTTTACATGTATTGTATATTATATATGCACGTATATGTGTATATATGTATATGTGTGTATATATCTGTATAACACCAACCATTCTTTTATTACAGCTGCATACTATCCCATGATTTGATTTCATCATCATTGATTTAGCCAATCTGTTAGACTTTTAGACTTTCTGACTTCTTGCTCTCACAAGCCATACTGAAATAAACACCACTGGACAAGATCCTTGCATGATTTTTAAGCGTTTCTGGAAGAATTAATTCTAGGAGGGGAAATCGCTAGGTCAGAGCTATGTGCAAGCAATGCCATTCCAGGTGCTGATTTAAAGGTTACACCATTTTTCATCCCAAGGGGGCCTTCGGGTTCAGGAGGAAGCTGAGTAGATGCCCTTTTAATTCTTCAGTGGCCTCAACTGTCAACCCACTCTCTTGAGGAGAGAGAGAGAGGGAGGGAGGGAGACAGAGGAAGGGAGGGAAAGAGGGGGAAGGAGGGAGGAAGAGGGAGGGAGGGTGGGAGGGAGAGAGGAAAGAGAGAGAGGGAGGGAAGGAGGGAGCGGGAGGAGGAGAGGGAGGGAGGGAGAAGGAGGGAGAGAGAGGGACAGGGTTGGGAGAGGAACAAGGAACAGCTGCTATCTCAGGGGCAGGGGAAGAGGGAGAGGGTTCACAGTGTGCAAACACCTTTCCTTGCAGAACACAGTGGAGAGCTTTGCCTCTGTGCTCGAGCAAACATCCACATGGTCTAACTTCACCAAAGAAGAGACCTCGGCGCTGGCCACTGTGGTCCTGGAGAGTGTGAAAAGCACCACCTTGGCAGCTTTTCTGAAACCCTCAGCAAATGCCAGTCAGACTGTTCGGACTGAACGCTTAGGTAACAGGACAAGGTTCCACCCGGGCGCTGACTTTGAGGGGGGACCTTGGGCAATCCGATTCTCCGTGTCTTCCCCATATCCCATTTCCCCAACTGTTTCAAACCTCTGAACTCACGGAAAAGTCAGTCCAAGGACATGAACAACATCTCCCATTTACTGAGTGGCTGACATTGTTATCTACTCAACAACTCTGAGTCCCACAATAAATAAGCGTCTAGTATATGAGACACAGAGAGTGCTATGGAGAAAAGTACAGCCGGCTACGTCAGCGAGAGAGCGTCAGGCTTGGGGGGAGCATTGCTGGCTTACAGGGGAAGGGAGCCGTGTACATATTTGGAGAAAGATCAGGCACAGAAATACCTGGTGAGTTCAAGGAACAATCAAGAGGCCAGCATGGCCAAAGTGGAGTAGAGAATCATAGAGCCTGCAGAAAAGGAGGGGAGAGGTGGATTTTGCGAGCACATGTAGGGACTCAGGATTTTATCTGAAGTAAGATTGGAGGCGAGGTACGGAACTGGAGAGTTGAGAACAGGCGTGGCACTATCTGGCTTCTATTTTAAAAAAGCAAACTGAAGACTTCAGAGGGGAGGGGGTGGGGGAATGGGATAGACTGGTGATGGGTAGTAAGGAGGGCACGTATTGCATGGTGCACTGGGTGTTATACGCAATTAATGAAGCATCGAACTTTGCATCGGAATCCGGGGATGTACTGTATGGTGACTAACATAATATAATAATAAAATAAAAAAATAAAAGCCTGCCAAAAAAAAAAAAGATACCTCCAAACTAGAGAGTATTATGCTAAGCGAAAGTAGTCAGTCAGAGAAAGACAGTTATCATCTGATCTCACTGATACGTGGAATTTAAGAAACAAGGCAGAGGCTCATAGGGGAAGAGAGGAAAAAATGAAACAAGATGAAACCAGAGAGGGAGACAAACCATGAGAGACTCTTAAACATAGGAAACAAACCGAAGGTTGCTGGAGGGCAGGGGGGTGGGGGCATGGGGTAACTGGGTGATGTAATGAGTGCTGGGTATTATATAAGACTGGTGAATCACAGAGCTCTACCCCTGAAACAAACAATGCATTGTATGTTAATTAACTAAATTTAAATTAAAAAAAGAAAAGGAAGGAAAAGGATACCTCCAGTTCCATTACCTATTCCGTTTTCCTGAAGACCCCTGTAATTGTGGCTGTGCCCCAGGTGAGGGACCTGAGGTCATAGTTCGGGTTGGCACGGCTGGTGGGTGGCAGAGCCCTGGTCCACTCTGCCGGGTTCGCCCCAGCCCCTTCCTATTTCCTTTGGCTTCAGAAAACTTGTCTAAGTGTAGAGTAGCCGAGGGTCATGACTGTTGCTTTCCGTCACTGTTGCCTTCAACCCCATCTTACCCTGATGCCCCCCTGTGTGGCGAGAGTTCGCCCCTGCAGCTGCAGCTGGGTTTCTTAGCAGTCTGCTGCTGCCATTCTCCTGTCACTCATCAGGGGCTCGAGGTCTTCCCCATGATGAACTAGCCTTTTAGTCTTTGCTTGCAACTAGGTATGTATAACTTTTTTGGACAGAAACCTAATTCAGGACTCACTTTCTGAGTAACCTCAGGCAAAGTCTCCCTATTTCCTTTTAAAGATTTTTACTTATTTGTCGGGGGGAGGGGGAGAGCACAAGCAGGGGGAGCAGCAGAGAAGCAGACGCCCCGCTGAGCAGAGAGCCCGATGCGGGATTCGATCCCAGGACCCTGGGATCATGACCTGAGCTGAAGGCAGACGCTTCACACGAGCCACCCATGTGTCCTGCTGTCTCGTTTTAGAAATTGAAAGCAAAATTATCAAGGAAGAATGCACCGAAGAGAATGTGACCTTTCACTTCAAAGCCAAAGGGGACACGATGGAGATTGGGTGCTCCACCATTGAGGAATCTGAATCCAGAGGTACGGACGTGCCCCTGGGAATCAAGGAGGGTGGTTATGGTATATTCGATCACACACATTTTTCAGTCAATTCGCAGGTGCCAAGACTTGTGAGGGGATCGGTGAGGTGAGGTCCGTGTCCTCAGGGAGTTTCCCATCAGCTGGGGAAGTCAGATATTAAATAAATAGATACTCTCCCAATAATGCAGCAAGACCTTCACTGCCCAGTAAAGCGGCCACTGGCCCCCTTTTGTCATTGAGCACTTGAAACGTGGCTGGGCTGTGAGTGTAAAAATACACACCGGATTCCAAAGGCTTGGTACAAAAACTGAAGGATGGAAAAATCTCATTCAGGCTTTTTATATTGATTATAGGTTGAAATGATAATAGTTTGCATGTATTGAGTTAATATAGCATGAAAAATCAATTTTTACCTGTTTTTCTAAAAATGCGGCTACTTGAAAATTTAAAATTACCTGGGTTCATGTTCTCTTGGTAGTGGACGGTGCTAGTCTGCGTCAGGGTTGGCGAACTTGTCCTGCAGAGGGCGGGTCAGTACATACGTTAGGCATTGAGGGCAGTACAGTCCCTCACGGTGCAAAAGGATTCATGTGTGAATGGGCGTGGCCGTGTTGCAGTAACACTTTTATTTATACAGAAGAGGCAATGGCCCGATTGGCCTGTGGGCCACTGTTGGCCATTCCCCAATCTATCTGAGGTCTGGAGGGCTCAGGGAGCAGGCCTGGGACATCCCTGAAGACCACCAACGTTGAAAGGGGAAGCCCACCAAAAAGATGGAGCAACAATAACCATTAATGTGGGGGGCTAATCACCATTAATTATTTCCCACTGCTCAGTTTGTCCCTTAAAAATACAAATTCAAATTTATTTTTAAATGTAGCCAGCATTTCTCCAGGTGGTAGCAACTCAGGATTTTTTTTTTAATGGTTCCTGCGAGGGCCACCAATCTACAAGTCCATGGTTGCACTGGCGTTGCAATCCTCAGAGCAGGCCCGCGGAGGTAGAGAGATGCGTGGGATGTTAAAGTGTGTATGTGTGTGTACATGTTGGGTTGTCTATAATGACTACTGAGCAAATGATTCCTTTTTTTTTTTTTTTNTTTCTTTTTTTTTTTTTTTTTTTTTTTTGCCTTTGGGGGAAATCCTAGGGACCATTGGAGTGGCTTTTGCCTCCTTTTCGGGGATGGAGTCTCTTTTAGATGACAGCTTCTTCCAAGACCATGGGACCCCTTCGGCCAACTCCCAGCGGAAGTTGAAGTCTCGCGTCGTACAGGGCATCATGACTGGGGCGAAGAAAGCTGGCTTCTCTGAACCGGTCATTTACACACTGGAGAACACTGAGGTTTGTGAAGAGGTCCCTGCTGGGCTCCCATCTACCTATTGAGAATGCCCCATCCCCCAGCGGGCTGAACTTTCATTTCTGAGAGGGACCCCCGAAGGCAGCAAGCTCCCACAGTCTCTTGCAACTCAAGTCAACGCCCAAAATCCACCTCCGGAAGAGAGGGCTCTCCTATTTCTACGTGTTATTCTTTCATCCATCACAGGGCAAGATTGGGCTCAGATTAAGTGATGTTGATGCAGGAACATTTATAGGGATGGTATGTACATTGGCTATGACCAAGGCGGTGCCAGAAGCAGGCCTGGCATCTGAGACCTTTCTCTCCCTCCTTGCACGCTGAAATACCGCAGTTCCTTCCCAAGCATACCTCCATCTTCTTGCCCCAAATGACTCTTGAAGTTGGTTGTACTGAATCCATTGGAAAGAGAGTCTCAGGTGACCAGAGCTTTTCCGTTTTCAGCCAAAGCAGGAATTTGAGAGACCTATCTGCGTTTCCTGGGACACCGATGCAGAGGGTGGTAGGTGGATGCCCTCCGGCTGTGTGGTCCTTGAAGCTTCTGAGACGCACACTGTCTGCAGCTGTTACCAAATGGTGAACCTGGCCATCATCATGGCTTCTAGGGAGCTCACGGTCAGTACGGATTCTCTGCGTGCTGGCTCCCCAGACCCAAGGGGAATCTATTGCGTACACATCCATGGTGTGTCTCTCGTGGCCGTGGGTGTTGCGGGAGGGAGTCGAGGGGGACAGAGCACCTCTGAGAAGCCATGATGTCCACATATAACATGAGAAATGCCCCTGAGCCGATGCCGGGATAATTATAATCACAGATCCCATTGCCAGAGCACCTACTGTGTTGGACCCTTTATTTTAAGTTAAGTGTTTTCAGGCCCTTGTACGGGATGGGGGCTGAGGCTCCGTAGCCCACCTACTTAGGAAACTCGAGACGAGACTCGAACCCAGGACAGTCTAGCTCCAGAGGTCTCTTCCCACCAAACCATGAACATGGTGCGAGAAGTAATGCTATGGGCATTCAGCGGTGCGTTGCTGAGAGCCAGCAAGCAATCAGGGAGGGGATGGGCTGTGAAGTGAGCCTTGATGACTGGGTAGACGTACAGAGCACGAATTACATTTCCTGCACAGCTGTGAGCACTCTAAGGATTTTCATTGAATTCTCCTGCGACAAACTTACAGGGTCGTTACTGTTAGTATCCTCTTTTAACAGATGAGGAAACTGAGGTACAGAGCAGGCAAGCGTCTTCTTGCCCAAGCTCATAAACTAGAAACTGGCGGAACTCTAGTCCGTTTTCTTAGCCACCACATCACAAAATCATAGGCAGTAGCTGGTGAGATGGTACCTTGGCACATCTTTAATACCCAGAAGGAGCTCAAAAATTTAAAATGAATTGTGAATAAAAATAATTGTGACTAGGGGAAGGACTCAGCTTGCCATTTCCGCTCTCAGAAGGTGGGGCATCTCTGAACACCTGTGTAGCAGTCCTGGTTCAAGGCAGGAAACGGTAACCCCTCTGGGTATTTCACGCAGGGAATGGGATGCTCACAAAATCACGGGAAGGGATGGAGGAGTGGAAGTCAGGGACTGCCACTTGGGGTTGGCTTCAAGATCACCCCTCTGCAGCTGTAATCCAGAGGTCAGAAATTGCTGCTTTCAGATCACCCCACATCCATGCAATCGAAGAAGGGACAGCTGGAATGTGGGGCCCAGCCATAGTTTGCTCCTGTCTGCAGAAAGCTGGTATCTGCCTCCATTCTGCCTTCCAAAACTTCTGTGCATACATCTCACTGGAGAACCTTAATAACATCCAGGACCCAAGCCCCAGAGGATTCTGGGAAATGTAGTTTATAGACATCCTGCTCTAGCATGACATGAGATGGGGCACAGGACAGGGGTGGGAATGGGTGCTGATGGATTCCAAAGGATGCATGGACAAGATCTAGTTCACTCCGAGTGTCAGAGGGAGAGAATGTCCCTGAGGCCTTTCTGCCCCAGTCAGGAGTCTGGATAATTCTTTTTTCCTGCCTAGAGGGATGTCAGTCCCTCTCTGAGCAGTGTATCTCCTTCCTGACAGAGGGATTTCTCCTTGTACATCATTAGCCACGTGGGCGTGATCACCTCCCTGGTGTGTCTCGTCTTGGCCATCGCCACCTTCCTGCTGTGTCGTGCCATTCGCAACCAGAACACCTACCTCCACCTGAACCTCTGTATCTGCCTCTTCTTGGCCAAGACTCTCTTCATCGTCGGTGTAGACAAGACTGACAACCAGGTCCCGTATCCCTTAGACTGTGTCCTCACTCAGCCCCCCCATCTCCGCATCTGCCCCTGCTCATCCTACCCAACAACGTCTATGCTAGTTCCCACCTCAGGACCTTTGCATGTGCTGTGCCCTCTTTTGATAATACTTGTTCCCAGTTCTTCCCCTGGTTGACTCCTTCTTGCGATAAGTCTCGGTTTAAAATCATTTCCCTGTTCCTGTTGTCTATCGCGGTGGCCCCTCCTATCACTGTTTAAACCATTGGTTCTTAATTTGGAGGACTCTGCCCCCTAGAGGACGCTTGGTGGTATCTAGGGACAGTGTTGGTGGGCTGGCATCCGGAGGAGACTAAGGATGCCGCCAAACGCCGCCGCCCGTACAGCACACAAGACAGCCCCCGTGACAGGAAACGACCTGGCAGTACTGTTACTAATGCCAGTAATGTCGCAGCTGAGAGACTCTATCCCTTACCAGTCTTTTTTGCTTTCTTTCCTTGCATTTATTTGAAACCATATTGATTATTTGTTGTTTTACTTGTTGTGTATCTACCTCCCCCTCCCCCCACTAGACTATGAGCCCCATGAGAGCAAGATCTTTGGCCAATTTACCCCTTATAACTACACCAGAAACATAGTAGGCTCTCAGGATTTTTCCGGAAGGAGCATTAGTGACATTTTGGCTGTCCCTCACTGTGGAATGTCTAGCTTCCCAGAACTCAATGCTGGTAGCACATGTCACTCCCACCGTTTGACCCGGAGTGAGCACACTTTTTCTGTAAAGAGGCAGTTATCAATATTTTCAGCTTTGCAGATCCTGGGGTCTCTGTCGCAACCACTCAACTTGGCTGTTTTAGCATGAAAACAGCCATAGAAAATATAAAAATGGATGTGGCCATGTGCCAGTGACACATTTTTACAAAACAGCCAGCCAGCCCAATGGCTGCAGTTTGCGGACCCCCCCCCCATAGCTTCAAACACCCTCTGAGGTAGGGTGATCGACTCCCCGTTCTTTTTCAAAACTCTCCCAGTTTTAACTCTGAAAGTCGCATGTCCTGGGAAACACCAGTCCCAGGCAAACCAGGACCATTGGTCCCCCTACCAGAGGGATGATAGCACCTGCAGGGAAGAATATCTCTCTAAAGGTCTGTGGAATGAATGAATGGGCTGTGGTTGGGGAATTCCAATCAAAGTGTACCCCCACTATCGTCTGAATCTGCTTCTGGGGCGGGGGTGGGGGCAGGGTAGTGGGAGGATCCTGAGTGTGCATGCTTCTCCTCTCCAGATGGGCTGTGCCATCATTGCAGGCTTCCTGCACTACCTTTTCCTTGCCTGTTTCTTCTGGATGCTGGTAGAGGCTGTGATGCTCTTCCTTATGGTCAGGAACCTGAAAGTGGTGAATTACTTCAGCTCTCGCAACATCAAGATGTGGTACCTCTGTGCCTTTGGCTACGGGCTCCCAGTGCTGGTGGTGGCTGTCTCTGCCAGTGTGCAACCTAAAGGTTATGGGATGCACAATCGGTAAGTGCTACCCTTCTGTCTCCCTGAAGGGCCTGCTGCCAGGGTTCATGATGATATTTACATAAACAGCAAGAAGAGCAAAAACAGTAGTGGTAATTGCATCTACCATTTATCGAGCTCTTTATGTTTTGTTGGTCTCAGGGCTGCCATGTACAGTAGCACAGGTTGTGCACTGCACAAATACAGGAGCCATTGTTTTGCACTATAGTGTAGATGAATGATGGTGCTGTAAACCATGAATTTGGTTGTAAATTTCAAAATCATGGATTCTGGAACCAGCCTGCTTGGGTTCGAATCCTCACTCCACCACCTTCTAGCTGTGCTACCTTGGGCAAGTTAGTTAACCTCTATATGGTTCCATTTCCTCATCCACGCAACAGGGGCTGACAGCAATGCCCACATCATAGTTGTGAGGGTTAAATGAGTTATTATCTGAAAAACATTTAGAATAGTGTCTGGCACCACAGGGTAAAGCATTACACAGACCATCATCATCATTACCATTGTCTATTTTAAAGCCAGTTTTATCACATGGTTCCATGTGGGAGGATTTTGGGTAGTATGTTGGTGAATATAATTTTAAAATATTTTTGTATTTATCTTCTAAGATATTAGGAAAAAATTGCCAGCATACCAACTAAACTCATGATATCATAGACATGATTCCATTGTATAAGTAAAAAAAGGTGAGTCAACTTTGAAAATCAAGTAAATGACAGCACGAGCAGTATGTGGCTAGGGCAGAGATTGTAACTCACTGCATCATGTCATGTAATTCTACCATCCTTGAGATAGTGGTGCTGTTCTAATTTACAGATGAGGATAGCTAGGCTTTCTTGCCATTGCAGTGAGAAAGGGGTTGTGTGAGGACATGAATCTGGCTCTTTCCAATCCCAGGGCCCGTGCTCATCACTCTGTGTTATGAGAACTACTGAGCTGTGGTTAGGGTACTAAATATCCAGGTTTTCTGCCTGACTGCTACTGATGGTTTATATTTCAGGTGAGGTCATGAGATAAGAGGTGAGGGGAAGGAATCCATAGTTAAGTGAGCATTCATCGAACCTAAATCCTGCAAGCTTTACAAATGTGTATTATCTCTGGTATTTCTCAACAGAAATCCTCTGTGTGAGGGCTACGAGTCTCCATTGTGTACAGTGTGAATAGTGTCCCCTGGGTTTGTGCAGTGTACAACCTGTGCTGCTGCACATGGTGATACATAAAGTAACAGCTTGATAAATGGTACTTCAGAGGAAACTGAGGCTCAGCACAGTTGCAGAACTTGCCCTGGGCCACATAGCTAGGAAGTGTCCAAACTGAATTCAGATCTGTCTTGTCAGGAGATGGTGGTGACAATGCAAGGCCACCATGATGAAGTGTCTGATGTTGGTGTAGGTAATATAAGTACTGACACAGGCAAGAGAAGGATGATAGCATGGGGGAGTGGGAAAGCTCATGGAAGGCTTCCTGGAGGAGGTAGAATTTGAATAATTCTTGAAAGCTCTCCTGAAATGTACATAGGCAAAGAGGAAAGGGGGTGGCAACATAAGTGAGGGCAATAGCTCCCCAAAGGAGGGCTCAAGGTATGTTTGGAGAACAGATAGATTGGGGCTGAAAGAAGGGGAAACTGGGGGAGGGGCTTGGAATTTGGAGAATACCTTCCAGGTGGTGAGAACGACAGAAAGTTTTGGAAGAGAGGAGTAGTATTGACAAGGATTTGAGATGGCCTTGGGAAGAAGCACTAGGCGTGGGGAAGAGAAGGAGCAAATACGGGGTGCGTTTCTGAGCAGGTGTGGCTGCAGGTAACAGGCTCCATCCCAGTGGGTGCCTCTGGGAAACTGCAGAGGGCATGTACCTCTGATGTCCCACCCATGGGGCATATTTGTCCGCCGTCTCCCTCCCAGCGGCCATTGGTTGAGGGTTGCTCCTGGAGAACTAATTCTCAGAGCTTTCGGTCTGATGCCTCCAGCCAGAGGTGCAGAAGCTGATAAGGGAATTGGCCAGTGTTCCCTGAGGTGGTTGTTCCTGAAAGAGCAGGGATGGCATGTTCTATGCATTTTACAGCTTTTACTCTGTGGAGACTCACGTTCCAGGGAGAGAACGCCTGGTTGGCCAAACTTGATTATTTTCCTTCTCTTGTGAGGGGAGGCACACTTTTGCTAAAGGAACTTTGGGGTGCTGTTACTGAACATGGTGGAATGGTTATCCAATGGTGAAACCAACAAATTACTAGAGACATGATGGAAAGAGGCAGTGAATTCTCTCTTCCTTCTCTCCTTCCATTCCTCCCTCCTTTTCTCTCTTCATTTCTTTTAAAAAATAATTATGGAATGCCTCATCCACGCCAGGCTTTGCACTGAGTGCTGGGTATTCAGAGATGAACCAAAGTCCAAGGTCCGAATTCTCATACAGCTCATAGTCTTGTAGGGAGAGAAGGACAATCTGCTAGGAAACGAACACCACCATAATTTATGATACCAATAGATGCCATAATAAAGAAAAGCAGCAAGTTCTGCTAGAGATAGACCAGGGGTAGGGCTAGTCAGAAGTGGCTTTTCAGAGGAGGTGACATTTGAACTGAGATTGGAAGGAACAGGTGTCCCAGTGAAGAGGTGTGAATAGAGGGGACGGGGTTACAAAGGTTATGAATTGAGGACGAGCTCTATGCAGGGCACCAAGTGAGTACTTCAGGAACATTTCCCCAGGAAGAGGTCTGAAAGAAGACTTGCTGTGGCCCAAAGAAAACTGAGCTGTAACCTGTCCCGTCATGAAAATTTTCATCTCGGGGTCAGCTCCCTATACTCTCCTCCATTAGTGCATTTGTTGGGGTGTGAGGAATTGTAGGGTCAAGACTGAGACAAGCGCGGACTCCTGTTTCTCTCCACAGCTGCTGGCTGAATCTAGAGGCAGGGTTCATCTGGAGTTTCCTGGGGCCAGTCTGCACCATCATCACGGTAAGCAAATTGTTGGCACAGTGTTCCAGAGCAGGAACAAGGAGACCCCGGGGGGACTGGGAAGTGCCAGTGGAAGTGGCAGAACCGAGGTCGCTTATTCCTCTCAAACATTTTCCCTTCTGATCCCCGGTTCTTGAGATTTCCAAATTAGAGTGTAATTTCTTTGACTTGTGATTTTTTTTTTTTTCTCTGCCAACATGCAAATCCCCTGGAAGGGACCACAATCTTATCTGTCCTTTGTGTTTCAGTAAGAATGGGTCTATTGATGGCTTCTGAGGATAGACTTTGAATGAGAAAAAAGGGAGAAAGAAATTAAGAGTATTTGGTGGTCATGGAGGAGAAGAAAAGGGTGGGATGGAAGCAAAGGGAAGTCTCAAGTTTTGGGGTTTTTTTTTCAGCTTTATTGAGGTGTAAATGACAAATAAAATTGTATATACTTAAGGTGGGCAACTTGACGTTTTGACTTATGTATACATCATGAAATAATCACAATCAAGCTAATGAGCATATCCATCACCTCACATAGTTACTGTTCTTTCTTATCTTTTTCTTTCTTTTCTTTTCTTTTTTTTTTTTTGTGGTGAGATTACTTAAGACCTACCCTTTTAGTGAATTTCAAGTATGCAATTCAGTATTGTTAACTATAGTCACCACATCGTACATGAGATCTCTAGAACTTACCTTGTGTAACTGAAACTTTGTAATCTTGGACCAACATCTTCCCCCATCCACTCCCCCAGCCCCAGCACCCACTGTTCTGCTCTCTGGGAACCTGGGGGTGTTGTTCACCATGTCCTTGGCTTCTTACCTCCAGCCCAGATTCAACAGTCCTGCAAGATGATGTTTCTTCTGACTCTCACTCATGGTGGCTCTTTTCCTTGTGTCACTTGTAATTGTTAATTGTGAGCTCCTATCTGACTGATCTAAATCTTGGGAATACTTGAGATTGTATTCCTCCAGAGGGGTTTTGCTCTGACTTCTGTAAGATTTGGGGGGGGGCATGTATTAGTTTCCTAGGCTGCCATAACAAAGTAGCACAAACGGGGTGGCTTAGAACAACCGAATTTTATCGTCTCACAGCTCTGGAGGCTAGAAGTATAAAATCGAGGGGTCAGCAGGGCCATGTCCCCTCTGAAGGTGCAAGGGAAGGATCCATTCCAGTTTTCTAGCCAAGAAGACTGGTAACCTCAGGAGTTTCTTGGCTTGCAGATGTTTGGCTTCTCTCTGTGCATGACTGCCCCTGTGTCCAACTTTCCCTGCTTTATAAGGTCATTTGGGATTAGGGCCCGACCTATGACCTCGTTTTAATTTGATCACCTCTGGTAAAGACCCTAACCCCAAATAAGATCACATTCTGAGGTCCTGGGGGTTAAGTAGTAAGAAGGGCACGTATTGCATGGTGCACTGGGTGTTATATGCAACTAATGAATCATCGAACTTTACATCAAAAACCAGGGATGTACCGTATGGTGACTAACAGAATATAATAAAAAATATCATTATAATAAAAAAAAAGTTTCAATATTTCAACCCAAGCAGGGCACCAATCTTGATTCTAACTTTCCATAGGTATCCAGCGGGAATAAGTGGTGATCACCCAAATGAGAGCCAGCAAAGGCCATTTATTGCTATAGTGAGGGAATCAGCCACCATCGCTTGGATTTTTCAGACTCAAAAGCAGGCAGAGGAGAGGGAAAGCTTTACGGGGGTAAAAAAGGGAAGGCTTCAGGTGTGCCCTGATCAGAGGCTGTAGGTATGGGGACCCTATGGGCAGGCTAACTCAAAGCAGGACATCCTATGAGAATGCTTAGGGGAGCACATTGGCTTTTTCCTTCTGGTCCTAAGTTGGAAGTGAGGGCGGAAACTGGGGAGGCTGTCAGTTACCAATCGAGAGCTGGTTGTTTAGGGTCAACTGCTTCCCGGAGTGGTTACTGCAGACTGCGGGTCTTTTACGGGGGGTCTGGCCATTGTCCATTTGTATAATCAACCTCTCAGTCTTTTCTGCTTGACTTTGTAGATCAATTCCATCCTCCTGACTTGGACGTTGTGCGTCCTGAGGCAGAAGCTTTCCAGCGTCAATGCTGAAGTCTCAACGCTCAAAGACACCAGGTGCAGACCCTCCTTCCTTTTCTCGCCTTTTCCAGTCTCCTTCATTCTTCCCACAAACATTCACTGAGTACCTTTCATACGTCTGGTCCTGTGCCCAGGACAGAAACGCACAGTGTCTAGATCTGGGATCTCAAATGCCAGGTCTGCCACTTATAAGCTGTGTGACCTCAGGCAAGTTACATAACCTCTCTGAAACTGTTTCCTCATCTGTACACTAGGGATACTAACATTGCGCACTTTATCTGGCTTATGAAGCAGTAACACGGTTACTAGGAAGACTGTTTCCTATATTGAACCTATTAATACATTTTCTAACTCATCTACTGTGCATAACAATATGTGTATATTTACAAAAACAGAATCATGCCATCTACTTTATTTTTTATAACCATTTTTTCTCTTTTTAAATTTTACACTATAGTTTATTAACATTTCTTTTTTCGTGTGTGTGTGCTCTCTATTTATTTATATATTTTTTCAATTCTTTTTTTTTTTATGTTATGTTAGTCACCATACAGTACATCATTAGTTTTCGGTGTAACGTTCCATGATTCATCCCAGTGATGGGTATTAAGGAGGGCATGTATTGCATGGAGCCCTGGGTGTTATAACCATTTTTTCTCTTAATAATGTCATGAATATTTTTCAATTTATCTAGACCATTCTATTACAATATTTTTTTTTGTAAAACATTTCATTGTAAGAGTGCAGCACAACTTACTTAAATCATGCCTTATTCATGGACGTTCAAGTTGTTTCTGATTTTTTGGGGCAGGGAGGGCTATTATAAGCAATGCAGTCTTGAATACCCTTGTAGATAGATCTTTTTCCACATCTGTGGTTATTGAATCATAACAGTAGGCATGAAACTGTTGGATTCAAATGGCAGGTTGGATTGTTACACTTTTAGTATATATTGCAAATTATTTTCCAGAAAATTTTTTTCCCATTTGCAAGAGTGCTTGTTTACCTACAGCTTTGCCAACACTGGGATTTATCATTTTTGTTGTGTCATTTTGCTGATTTAATAGGTGAAAGATACTATCTTATTATTTTAGTTTTGTATATATTATTTTATCTTACAGATGTGGGACATTTTCATACTTTTATAGGCCATTTGTGTTTCTTGACTTCAGCACTCAACTAATCTTTTTTTGAAAAAAGATTTTATTTATTTGAGAGAGAGAGAGAGAGCACAAGTGGTGGGGGAGGGGTAGAGGGAGAGAAAGAAGCAGACTTCCTGCTGAGCAGGGAGCCTGATGAGGAAGGCTTGATCCCAGTACCCGGAGATCATGACCTGAGCCAAAGGCAGCCACTTAACTGATTGAGCCACCCAGGCGCCCCTCAAATAATCTTCATTTTAAGAACCTACTAGACATTATCTAGGTTTTACTGTCAGGAACCATATGATGTCCTTTTCTTGTTTTCCTGTCGGTATCCAATCCCTCATCCATCCTAAATAATTTTTTCTAAAAATTATTTTTAAAAAGTTGATGCAAAAAGTATAAAACAAGGGGCGCCTGGGTGGCAGAGCGGTTAAGCGTCTGCCTTCAGCTCAGGGCGTGATCCCAGCGTTACANATCCCTCATCCATCCTAAATAATTTTTTCTAAAAATTATTTTTAAAAAGTTGATGCAAAAAGTATAAAACAAAGTTAACACATGCAATGGTAAGAAAAATGAAGCAGTGAAAAAGGGAACACATGGAAAGTAATTTCTTCTCTCTTCTCTGAGCCCCAGGTCCCCAGATCTCTCCCACCTTAAGCAACATTTATCACTTGAATTGAGCTTCCTTCCAGAATATTCTATACCTACACATCCACCTTCTATTACATAAATGATAGGATACTATACATATCATTCTGAACTTTGGGTTTTTTCCGCATAATACATAACTGATTTCATATCAACACTTATGGTTAAAAACAAGAACAAAAATGTTTTTGTGTCAGACACTGTTGTAAGCCCTTTAGAGCTTTGTTATCTCATTTAATNCCCCCTGCTTGTGTTCCCTCTCTCGCTGGCTGTCTCTATCTCTGTCGAATAAATAAATTAAAAAAAAAAAAAGTATAAAACAAAGTTAACACATGCAATGGTAAGAAAAATGAAGCAGTGAAAAAGGGAACACATGGAAAGTAATTTCTTCTCTCTTCTCTGAGCCCCAGGTCCCCAGATCTCTCCCACCTTAAGCAACATTTATCACTTGAATTGAGCTTCCTTCCAGAATATTCTATACCTACACATCCACCTTCTATTACATAAATGATAGGATACTATACATATCATTCTGAACTTTGGGTTTTTTCCGCATAATACATAACTGATTTCATATCAACACTTATGATTAAAAACAAGAACAAAAATGTTTTTGTGTCAGACACTGTTGTAAGCCCCTTAGAGCTTTGTTATCTCATTTAATCTGTAAAACAAGTAATAGCACCCTGTAGGAATTGTACTATTGTCCCTGTATCAATTTGAGGAAACTGAGGCACTGTTTCCACTGGGGTTGTTTTAGTTGGGGAGGAGGGGGAATGAATGCTTAATAGGTATGGGTTTTTTTTTGCAGGGGGGTGATAAAAATGTCTTAGAACCAGGTGGTGATGATGTTTGTACAGCATCATGAATGTGCCAAACGCCACTGAATTGCACACTTGAAATGCTAAAAATGCTGAGTTTTATATTATGCGAGTTTCTCTTCAATTAAAAAAAATGTCCTCGTATTTCATACTGTGACATTACCATTCGTTTAACGTGTCCTCAGTTCTTGGCCTGCAGGTCCTTTGAGCATTTTCATCACTATCAACACTATGACATTAAATATATGTGTCCACACATCCTTGTGCCATGTGTATCTGTAGGCCAACTGCCTTTTATTAATTATTATTATTATTATTAGTTTTAAAGATTTTATTTATTTATTTGACAGAGAGAGACAGCGAGAGAGAGAACACAAGCAGGGGGAGTGGGAGAGGGAGAAGCAGGCTTCCCACCGAGCAGGGAGCCTGACGCGGGGCTGGATCCCAGGACCCTGGGATCATGACCTGAGCTGAAGGCAGACGCTTAACGACTGAGCCACCCGGGCGCCCCCCAACTGCCTTTTAAATGCCAATGGGACTCTATTTCCCTGCCTCTGGGCTTGGAGACTCCACCGCACGTTTATTCCCACTCAGGTAGCAGGTGACATGGTGGCACCCTCAGACTTTGCGGTGGGTGCACAGTCCACGAGGACAACGGCCTCTGCCTCTGGCCACTTCCCAGAACTTTATCCTCCAAATCTTCTCCCCTAGGTTACTGACATTCAAGGCCTTTGCCCAGCTCTTCATCTTGGGGTGCTCCTGGGTGTTGGGCATTTTCCAGATTGGAGCCATAGCTAGTATCATGGCCTACCTGTTCACTATCATCAACAGCCTGCAGGGGACCTTCATCTTCGTCATTCACTGTCTGCTCAACCGCCAGGTACACAGCTGTTGCCCTTCCCAGTCTCATCCTTCCGAGGAGCAAGCCTGTGTCGGCCCACATCTCTGCATCTAGGAATAATTCACCTCCCTGTGATGCGTCTCTTCCCCCAGGTGCGGGAAGAATACAGGAGATGGATTACCAGGAAGATCAAACCCAGCTCTGAGTCCCAGACTTCAGGGATGTTACTGTCCTCTGTCCCCTCCACTTCTAAAACGGTGAGACACTCTGTTTTATGTGGCTTCTGTTCAAATGGAACCACCACTTCTTAGCAATACCAGACACCACTGTGTACCGGGAACCTACTGAGAGCTAAGTGTGTCCATGTCTATTAGCACATTTGATAAAGTGTGGTGTTCAGGAGTTGAGGGTCAGGAACCAGGCTTCCTGGGCTTAAGTCCCAGCTTTGCCCCTCAGTAGCTGTGTGAACGAAACAAGATTAAATCATGACTCATACAGATACAACATAAGCACACATTAAGGATTTTATTCTGCTCATTAATCAGTGAGGGAGTGAGGTGGATATTAAACTGGCTCAAGAGAGAATGCACAGAACAGACATGTATATATTATGTAATATATATTATGTATTATGTAACACGTATTGTATATATCTCATATTGTGTACATTATATACAAATTATATAATGTTTTATATGTTTTGTATAAATTATATATAGTATATAATATATATATTATGTAATACATACATATGTCTGTACTTTGCATTCTTTTCTGAGCCAGTTATAATATCTGCCAGGTTCTCTGGTTGATAATTTTATATATGTGTATATATATGTGTACATATATATATATA
>NC_048221.1:4924058-4926963 GCF_002007445.2 Ailuropoda melanoleuca
TTATATATTTATTATATATTATATAATTATTATACAAATACACAATACATAAATTTCATATTATGTATTTAAAAATGAATTAAAAATATATTAACATATAAATTATATGAATTATATTACACATATATAATTTCAGAAACATTGAAATGAATGTGCAAATGGAGACAAAACTCATTTTCTTCCACATAATTCCACATAATTTTGCATTGCTATCATCACTATTTAAAATTTACAGAATTGTATTTAAATTCAATTAGCCAGGTTATAGTGCATCACTAGTTTTTGATATAATGTTCAATGATTCATTGGTTGAGTATAACACCCAGTGCTTATCATAAATAAATAAATAAATAAATGTTAAAAAAATAAAATTTACAAAGTTGTAGAACTTTGCTCTACACCATGGCTCTTCCATCTCCCATTAGAATTTTTTATATTTTCAATGATTTATTNAGCCTGATGAGGAAGGCTTGATCCCAGCACCCGGAGATCATGACCTGAGCCAAAGGCAGCCACTTAACTGATTGAGCCACCCAGGCACCCCTCAAATAATCTTCATTGTAAGAACCTACTAGACATTATCTAGGTTTTACTGTCAGGAACCATATGATGTCCTTTTCTTGTTTTCCTGTCGGTATCCAATCCCTCATCCATCCTAAATAATTTTTTCTAAAAATTATTTTTAAAAAGTTGATGCAAAAAGTATAAAACAAAGTTAACACATGCAATGGTAAGAAAAATGAAGCAGTGAAAAAGGGAACACATGGAAAGTAATTTCTTCTCTCTTCTCTGAGCCCCAGGTCCCCAGATCTCTCCCACCTTAAGCAACATTTATCACTTGAATTGAGCTTCCTTCCAGAATATTCTATACCTACACATCCACCTTCTATTACATAAATGATAGGATACTATACATATCATTCTGAACTTTGGGTTTTTTCCGCATAATACATAACTGATTTCATATCAACACTTATGGTTAAAAACAAGAACAAAAATGTTTTTGTGTCAGACACTGTTGTAAGCCCTTTAGAGCTTTGTTATCTCATTTAATCTGTAAAACAAGTAATAGCACCCTGTAGGAATTGTACTATTGTCCCTGTATCAATTTGAGGAAACTGAGGCACTGTTTCCACTGGGGTTGTTTTAGTTGGGGAGGAGGGGGAATGAATGCTTAATAGGTATGGGTTTTTTTTTGCAGGGGGGTGATAAAAATGTCTTAGAACCAGGTGGTGATGATGTTTGTACAGCATCATGAATGTGCCAAACGCCACTGAATTGCACACTTGAAATGCTAAAAATGCTGAGTTTTATATTATGCGAGTTTCTCTTCAATTAAAAAAAATGTCCTCGTATTTCATACTGTGACATTACCATTCGTTTAACGTGTCCTCAGTTCTTGGCCTGCAGGTCCTTTGAGCATTTTCATCACTATCAACACTATGACATTAAATATATGTGTCCACACATCCTTGTGCCATGTGTATCTGTAGGCCAACTGCCTTTTATTAATTATTATTATTATTAGTTTTAAAGATTTTATTTATTTATTTGACAGAGAGAGACAGCGAGAGAGAGAACACAAGCAGGAGGAGTGGGAGAGGGAGAAGCAGGCTTCCCACCGAGCAGGGAGCCTGACGCGGGGCTGGATCCCAGGACCCTGGGATCATGACCTGAGCTGAAGGCAGACGCTTAACGACTGAGCCACCCGGGCGCCCCCCAACTGCCTTTTAAATGCCAATGGGACTCTATTTCCCTGCCTCTGGGCTTGGAGACTCCACCGCACGTTTATTCCCACTCAGGTAGCAGGTGACATGGTGGCACCCTCAGACTTTGCGGTGGGTGCACAGTCCACGAGGACAACGGCCTCTGCCTCTGGCCACTTCCCAGAACTTTATCCTCCAAATCTTCTCCCCTAGGTTACTGACATTCAAGGCCTTTGCCCAGCTCTTCATCTTGGGGTGCTCCTGGGTGTTGGGCGTTTTCCAGATTGGACCCATAGCTAGTATCATGGCCTACCTGTTCACTATCATCAACAGCCTGCAGGGGACCTTCATCTTCGTCATTCACTGTCTGCTCAACCGCCAGGTACACAGCTGTTGCCCTTCCCAGTCTCATCCTTCCGGGGAGCAAGCCTGTGTCGGCCCACATCTCTGCATCTAGGAATAATTCACCTCCCTGTGATGCGTCTCTTCCCCCAGGTGCGGGAAGAATACAGGAGATGGATTACCAGGAAGATCAAACCCAGCTCTGAGTCCCAGACTTCAGGGATGTTACTGTCCTCTGTCCCCTCCACTTCTAAAACGGTGAGACACTCTGTTTTATGTGGCTTCTGTTCAAATGGAACCACCACTTCTTAGCAATACCAGACACCACTGTGTACCGGGAACCTACTGAGAGCTAAGTGTGTCCATGTCTATTAGCACATTTGATAAAGTGTGGTGTTCAGGAGTTGAGGGTCAGGAACCAGGCTTCCTGGGCTTAAGTCCCAGCTTTGCCCCTCAGTAGCTGTGTGAACGAAACAAGATTAAATCATGACTCATACAGATACAACATAAGCACACATTAAGGATTTTATTCTGCTCATTAATCAGTGAGGGAGTGAGGTGGATATTAAACTGGCTCAAGAGAGAATGCACAGAACAGACATGTATATATTATGTAATATATATTATGTATTATGTAACACGTATTGTATATATCTCATATTGTGTACATTATATACAAATTATATAATGTTTTATATGTTTCGTATAAATTATATATAGTATATAATATATATATTATGTAATACATACATATGTCTGTACTTTGCATTCTTTTCTGAGCCAGTTATAATATCTGCCAGGTTCTCTGGTTGATAATTTTATATATGTGTATATATATGTGTACATATATATATATA
>NC_048221.1:4927562-4941071 GCF_002007445.2 Ailuropoda melanoleuca
TATTTATTTATTTATTTTTTGCAAGAACAGAAGCTCAGAGTTAGGTGTTGCTGGTATTGGTTCTGTTGCTCAGGGGTGTTATAAAGGATCTAGGTTTTCCTTACTTTTCCATTCCGCTAACAACATGTTGACTTCAACAAACAATTTTCATGGTTGCAAGATGACTGCCATAGCTCCAGACATCATGACCATGTTGAAGATAAAAAGAGGAATGGGGCAGAAGTGGCAAACACTTTCTCCCTTTCACAGGAAACAAAAGCTTTCCCAGAACCCCTTGGTGGATTTCCCTTTCACTTAGTTGGTCAGAACTGTATCACGTGATGACACATAGTTCAAAGGAATTTGACAAAACAAGTCTTTGGCTTCTTTGCTTCTAGAGTGGAAGCTATCAATGGTAAGGAGGTTGAGAACAGCTTTCAATTTGCCATTAGTGCCTGCCACACTAGGAACCATCACTGTCAACATTTTAATGTTTATCCTTCCGGGGTTTGTTGCCATATTTCTCTCTCTGTATTTATAAGACCCGTGTATTTATAAGACCTCTGGAATCACATCTGTACTAATCCTGCTGATTCTAATTCTGATTTCTCTCTCACAGGCTTAAAGCTCTTTCTTACTTTCAAATATGCTATGAAGCAACATTTGGGGAAAGCAGGTGCCTACAGGAGCCTACTCTGAAACCTCTTCACAGCCTAATACACAGAAGTAGGATCCTGCCAGCCCCAGAACTCTTTGGAAAACAAGAATTTCTGTTACAGATGCTCAGTTCATCTTCCGTGTTCTGTTCTTCGAGTTTCTAGAGTTTTGTGGAAGTAACAGATCCCAGTGCAATGGCATGACCAAGGTTATCTGGCTACCATTTTGGTTTCTCCTAAGTTCGTTGGTGCGTGGCCACAAGCAAGCCTCTCCAGCACCTATCATGCACTTGACACAGAGCAGCTCTCAATAAATGATTTGTCTTATGACTGACTGACTCACCCTTTGACAAAGCCTCCTCCTGCTTTTAAAGAAATGGTCAGTAAAAACAGTAATCATGGCCCCAGGGGATGAATAAAACACACAGACCTACAGGCTACTTTTGCACAAACACTTATAACAGTGATGTTGGTGAGTAGGAGTGGTGGATGGAGCAGAATCCTACCATTTCGTGAAGGGTTGCAGGGCTTGATGACAACACTGTTTGGGAAGTGTTTTGGTTTCCTGGGACTTTTCAGGGAACCAACATCTCTCTTCCTTCCAGGAACTTTCTTGGGACTTGGCTACGATTCACACTGCTCGCAAAGTTATCACCACCCCACCTGGCCCTCCATCCTGCATAAAATCTTGATTGCTAGGGAGAGAAAAGGGAGATGAAACTTTAAAATGTAGATATGCCCTGTGCTCGTTTTGGAAGCACATATAGTAAAATTGCAACGATAAAATGTATCTATCCTCCCTTCCATGGCCACTCTAATACCTCCCTACTCAAAGTGAGGTCCATGGACCAGAAGCATCTGCATCACCTTGTTAGGAAAGCAGGATCTCAGGTCCCACCCCATATTGGCTGAACCAGAACTTGAATTTTTTTAAATTTAATTTAATTTAATGTTATTTTATTATTATTTTTTTAAAGTTTCACGATTCATTACTTGCATATAACACCCAGTGAACTTGAATTTTAATGAGAGCCCCAGGGGATTTGTGTTGTACACATGAATGAATGTTCTAGAATATTCTGGAATATTCTTTATTTGTCGCGCTGATAGCAGAGCTTGTCTTTAAAACCAGAAAGGAAAATATCTTCTTGACTTTTGGACTTGGCATCTGCCATTCCCTCCTCCTAGGATACCTTTCCTCAAAATCCGACTAATTTCTACCTTTTCTTGAGTATCAGTCATCACTTCCACCAGGGAGCATTCTTTAAATCTCCTGAAGTAGGATTAGGTGTCCCTCTGTGTGTCCCTAGGGCTTCATGCTTTCTAAGCCTGTATTATAACTTCTCTTTTTCTTAGGCATCTCCAGCTTAGACTGTGAGCTCTATAAGTACAAGGAATTATATCTAGGAGATTCTCCATAAATATGTTGAATGAATGAGTAAATGAATAATTGTTCTCCATTCTGAGGATGAGGAAACCGAGTCTCAGAGAGGTTAGGTAACTTCCCCAGCATCACACAGCTGTAGGTGGCTGAGCTAGGCTGTGAGCTCTTAACCACAGAGCTCCTCTTCCAGACTCTGTGTCAGTGTCTTTCTCCTTCTCTTCCTTTAGCCCCAGGAATTCTTAGTTTGGGGATACAGAGGAAAGACTAAATATTTACTTTGAGTCCACTTACCATCTAAGATTCAGTTAGCTCAGTAATGATCATGGTTTAGACAATTTGATAACAATATTAAACTTGGTTGATGGAGGCTCAGTCTCTATTATTTGTGGCAGCCACAGCTTGAGAGGGAAGCTGACCCATGAGTTCATTTATGATAGGTTGGTTTTCAGTGCTTGGCTTGTCCAGTGTTCAATACAGAGGCCACAGTTCTAAGGGATAGTAAAGCAGGAGATGACATGGCTCTTACCCATCACCAGCTGTGGTAGCTTGATCGCCATCAATGGCCTTGGGAGGTGGCCTGCATCTGTCTACACCCCTTCCCTGTCACTCTGTGACCTCTTACTGCTCTCACTCAGGCTTGGCCTTGAGACTTGCTTTGGTCAATAGAATGACTCAAAGATAGAGGGTTTCACAATTGGGTGTGCATTTCTTCTTGGCCTGTACAAGATTAGTCTTACTTGCCCTGGCATCCCTGCCTCCACCCTGAGAACATATCCAGCTAACCTGAGGGAGGGGTGTGAGAAACATGGAGGACAGCTACATCATCCCATCATACCAGCTGAGGCTGTCCTCGATCAGCCACCTGGCGGATCTGTAGCTGACGACGGTCAGGTGAGCAAGCCCAGCTAAGACAGCAGACCCGCGCAGCCAACGCAGAGACTCGGGAGTAGCTATCAAGTATCATTGTTTTAGGCCCCGAGTTTCAAGAGAGGTTTGCCATGAAGTATTATTTGCGGCAATTACTAACTGATAGAGTAACCAATGGATCATCAACATTTCGTATTTAATTGCAACAGTTTGCAATATATAAAAAGAAGGATCGGGGTCTTCATTTCCTCTTAGCTATCAGGATCTATAAATTTGTAATAATTAAATTTCTTCCTGATAGAAGACTTGCACAAAGTCTTGTCTTCACAACAGTATTACACATTGGTCTAAAATACAGTCGCCTTAAGGAACTATATATATATATATATATATATATATGTATATAACATATATGTATATATGTTATTAATATATATATGTTAAAGGGACATATGCTCTTTTTTTTTTTTTAGAGAGAGAGAGAGAAAGTAGGGGAAGGGTCAGGCAGAGGGAGAGAGAGAATCTTAAGCAGACTCTGCACTCACCGCAGAGCCTGACTCGGGGCTCAATCTCACGACCCTGAGATCATGACTTGAGCTGAAAACAAGAACCAGATGCTTTAACTGACTGAGCCACCCAGGCAACCCAAGAGCTCTAAATTTCTAAGGTAAGTAAACGTCGTGGCCTCCACAGCAAGAATGTTTCTTACCGTAAACATCGAGCTACCTTGCGTACGGTCCTTCACTCCCGCCGCCTCTGGTGCCCCCACTAGAGGGAGAAAAGAGACCCAGAATAAAAACTACATCGTTCTCCGATCCCATAAATATAAAGATCCATTCATTCAAGAAATATTTGTTGACCACCTACAATGTGCTTCCCCCAGAACATTAAAATAATTGAAAAAATATTGAAAAATGAAGCTAAGGATATTAGAATGGAAAACATTTCAAATTTAAATATCTTATTTTTTTCCCCCAAACCAGAATTTATTATAATTTTACTTTCTCAGTTTTAATGGAAGTAAACTCAATCAATAATATTTTCAAAATCAAGTTCTAGAAAAAAAGTAGCTGTTAAAAAGTACATTAAGAAGGTGTATGTAAGGGTGCATATATATATATATATATTTTTTTTTGCCATGCGCAAAAATTGGTAACCTGGCACAGCACTGGATATTTCTGGATGTTTGGTTTATCGTGGGTTTCCTTGCACTGATTTTTGACGTTTTGAAATGCTGCGTTGGTACAGTATTTACCCTGATCACTCGAGGGATTGCCTCCTTTTATATCGTGCCTGAGGTGGGTGCTTCCTTCTCCCTGTCCTTGTGCCAGCTCTGAACATGACTGTTTGGGGGAAGATTTACAGCTAGTTTTTCAGGAAATGGGACAACATTCTTGGCACCCTTTGCCTAAAAACACTTAATTATTAATAACACTCTGTTAGCCACACCTGTCTACACGTAAAGGGAAAACCAGAGTGTGACAATGCCGGATGTGTCATGCCCACCTGGGGATGACCTACAACAGGTAAACCCATGCTATTCTGAAATCTGTAATGTTTTTTGCACTTGTCACATTGTGAGCATCTTTTCAGCTCATCAAAACTCTTTGGTGCGTTTTGACGGCTGCATGGTGGTCTGTGGTACGCGTGTGTCATAATGTATTTAATCTGAGTTGTGTCATCTCCAACTTTTCAGTATAAACAATGCCATAAGGAACATCTTTGAGCTAAATTTCAACCACTCTACCATTTAAATGCTTTGGAGACCAGTTATAGGTTGTGAGTGGGAAGTAACTTGTATGTCTTGCTTAATGTCTGGTTGAAGAAACACATAACTGTACCAAAGCTGTCAAAACTTTCCCAAACTGGCAAAAAAAAAAAAAAAAGAAAGAAAGAAAGCCATTAGAAACAGTAATTTGAAGTTTACTTAAGGTGCACTGAAGAGCTGAAGAGAAGAGTTCCATCATCAGTTCTGAGTCATCTGGTCACCGCCCTGCCTTAACCTTCCATTCCATTGTGCCTAAAGCTACCAACCTTTTATTTGTAATACTCAGCATGTTGGATTATCATCAAATATTTGTGTGTTTTATCTCATTTGTCTCTGTATGCCTATGACCAGCAGAAGACTGGGCTCACAGATGGAATCTATGATGTTTGTGGAATGAATGCATTAAGAAAGTGCTATGTCAGTCGGCTGCACAGTAATGGGACAGTGTTCTGATATTCTGCCCCCTGGAGGACAAGTTCTCCTGGTTTTCCAAATCACGTCCTGCACTTGCCCTGCGACCGAAACGGGCTCCTTTCCCATTTCCAAGAACAAGTCCGTGATAATTCCATTACAAACACTACTATTTCTAAAATGGCAATGGGTGACTTAGGGCAGGTTCCCTAAAGGCAGAACCTGAGACAGGGATTTTGGTGCCCATGATTTATTGAGAGAATGCTCTGAGAAAAGAGAAAGTGAGGGAAGCAGGATGCAGTAGGACAAGGACGTGGGTTCAGCCAGATCCCTTGGTGATCTCTGATGCCTGGATTGCACCTCAGCGTCGGTCCCCCTTTGAGGCAGGTGACCAGCCTTTCATATCCCTGTGTCTGGCTGTGTGTTGCTTAACGACGGACATCAACAATATTGACTACGTTGCCCCATCCCCATGACCACCAGCTATGAAAAAGAAAGTTGAGTTAATCACTTAGATACTTGCTCTCAGCTCATTGTAATGAGATTTTGAATTGCATTTTTATTTATTTTTTATAATATTTTTTTATTATATTATGTTAGTCACCATACGGTACATCCCTAGTTTTTGATGTAAAGTTTCTATGATTCATTACTTGCGTATAACACCCAGTGCACCATGCAATACGCGCCCTCCTTAATACCCATCACCAGCCTATCCAATTCCCCCACCGCCCTCCCTCTGAAGCCCTCAGTTTGTTTTCCAGAGTCCATAGTCTCTCATGAACTGCATTTTAAAAATGTTTCTTTCAAATGATGCTCCTTAGACATTCCGATAAAACCTTCCTCTTACTTAACGATCTTAGGGATTGCTTACCATTATCATTTGGCTTTCTTGAGCCTAGAATGTAATGGTGTTTATATTTCTAAATACACCTTTAATCAAGTGCTTTCTTCTTTAAAAAATATGAAAAGCTTCAGAAGGAGATATTTCTTTTTTTTATAATAATATATTTTTTATATTATGTTAGTCACCGTACGGTACATCCCTGGTTTTTGATGTAAAGTTCCATGATTCATTAGTTGCGTATAACACCCAGTGCACCATGCAATATGCCCTCCTTACTACCCATCACCAGCCTATCCCATTCCCCCACCCCCCTCCCCTCTGAAGCCCTCAGTTTTTTTCCCAGAGTCCATAGTCTCTCATGTTTCATTGCCCCAGAAGGAGACGTTTCTAAGATCTTATCCTGGGAGGGGGATGCCTTCTCTTTGAAATCCTATAACGTACAACGAGTGAGAGAACTTGCCACTTTTCTCCCTGAATGTTACATCACTTTATAATCAGTATTAACCTTTGTAATGTCTCATTTCTGTGACCTCACTTCATGAGTAATTCCTCACTTTGATAAAATCATCCACTCTGTGTGATTTGAAGCCCTCAAGCTGCACCTTCCTGTGCTACGAATATGGGCTGGCTCGATTTACAGATCTAGGTTGTTGACCACGGGATCTCAGATTGTGCTCTTCCTCTTCCCTACTTCTCAGGAAATCCCTCCTCGGGAGTCTGTGGGCGCTGCTGAAATGGCCTCTGGTCTCTGCTTCAGATGTGTTTCTCCCATCTTTACTTTGATCTCCTCGTCCAAGTTCCTCATAGGATTTCCCCAAGCATCTGGAGCACCCAGCACAGTGATCCTCACACATGGCCAGGTCCCGTCCACAGAATGCTGAGACTCCTCCTGACCTGTGTTGTGGGAAATAGGTTCTGTCCCCAGCATGGCACTGCCATTGTGTCCTGGTCCCCAGAGCTGCTGTACTTGGGCACAGAGTCACTTCTGACTCATAAACACAGCACCATCTCTCATTCTATCCCTTCACTTAAGGGATCTCCAAGTAGCCACATAGGTCTGCTTGCTGGACACACAGACACTGTCTACCTTTTTGTCTTCTCTCTTTTTTCCTTCCACAGGTTCTTCTCAAAACCTCCATGAATATCAACTCATGCCGGTAGGTGTTTGGAGATGTTGTAAGGGTACATCCTGATAGTTTGCCAAAAGCATCTAAATTCTACCTCGTTTCCAGCCAAAACACTGAGCAACATGTAGATAGGAAAACTCAGTAGTTTTGGAGATGTTAAGGAATTTGCACAAATTCATTTATTCATCTTACGAATATTTATTAAGTCTCTACTCTCTCGAAACTGGAGCTGTGTTACTAAGCAAGACATACATTGTCTTTCCTTTCATAAGACTTACGTTCTGACGGCAGGGGGCGACTCAATAAACAAGAAAGTGAAATCTTTGAAATCTTTAGTTTTACATTTGTCACAGTGTGAACATCTTTTCAGTGCATCAAACTTTTTAGTTTTTTTTTTAACTTTTTGTTTTTCTGAGTGGGCTGGGTGCCTTCCTTCGATGCCTCCAAATGCACCCAGTTGTCTGCCTGGAATGCTGACATCTTTGGAGAATAACGATAATCTTCCTTGGCCTCCGGCTTCCTGTTGGTTTTAGCCAATGGGAAACACCAACAGGATATCGGAAAAAGGGAGGAGAGTGAGGTCAGAGTATTTGCTCTCTTAGCTCCTTTCCTGCAGGTCACCACAGGTTGTCTGTCTGTTGAATGAAGACCACGGCTCCATGAACTAGTACACCAAGTCTTACCAATTACAGTTTCTTACTCCTTGTTCATGCCGAAATTTTCTCAAGAGCATTACATGTAATTCTGAAACCGCCTCAGCTTATCCTGTGATTTTATTTCTACACAAAATAAAAAGAAAATTTAGAAAGCTTCAGTTATGAAATGTGGGGATTAATATTTACATATTTTTTGCATGAATTACAACACATCCTATTCTTCCCACACATTGCGATCACTACTTGATCACCATAAAGATAAAACAAAAGGCCAAAGTTGTCTGGATTTTATGGAAAGTAAGGTCCAACAAAATCCACTGGGTAAGGAATATGATTTTGCTGAAATCCAAACAGATCAACCAGGTTCCCTGTTTAAACTTGAATGGGACCAGTAATTTCTTTATTTCTTTATATTTTATTAAGATTAAAGTGACATAGCATAAAATTCATCATTTCAGCCATTTTAAAAGTGTACAGTTCAAAGGCTTTTAGAATAGTCAGAATGATCGGGCACCTGGGTAGCTCAGTCGGTTGAGCGTCTGGCTCTTGATTTCGGCTTAGGTCATGATCTCAGGGTCATGGGATGGAGCCCTGCGTCAGACTCCATCCTCAGTGGGGAATCTCCTTGAGATTCTCTCTCTCCCTCTGTCCGGCGTCCTGCTCACACACCTCGTGGGGCCATGTTATACCATCCCGGGTGGCAAGAACACTTTGCATGAGAAATTTGTTTGAAACAAAAGTGACAGTACAGTTGACCCTTGAACAACATGGGGGTTGGGGGCACTGATGCCCTGCACAGTCGACAGTCCGTGCATATCTTTGGACTCCTCAAAAACTTAACTATTAACAGCCTATTGTTGACTTGAAGCTTTACTGATAAAATAATCACCACATATTTTGTATATTATATATATTATAGACTGCATCCCTACAGTAAAGTAAGCTAGAGGAAAGAAAAAGTAAAGAAAATCATAAGGAAAATAAATTTACAGTACTGGACAGTGTTTATTTATATATGAAAATCTGTGTGTAAGTAGACCCACGCAGTTCAAACCCATGTTGTTCAAGGATCAACTGTGTATTCCAAGGGCAAGGTTCAGTTGGTTTCCAGGGAAGAAGGTGCTGACTAGTATTGTTTTAGTATTAAGTCTAGGCTGCCATTCCGATAGGCAATAAACACTGGACTCTGCTTGGTTCTCGCGTCCTGTTTCCGGAGGGTGGAACACCTTCACCGTATTTCCCACTTCCAGCTGATGCTTCTGTGGAGTACCACCATTTCAAAGTGTAGGAAGTTTGCTGAGAAACAACTGGTTTTTGGGGTTTTTTTAGAGGCAGAGAGAGAGGGAGAGCACTCAAGCTGGGGGGTGGTGGGAGGGAGGGGCAGAGGCAGAGGAAGAGAGAGAATCTCAAGGAGACTGTGCTCAGCGTGGAGTGGGAGGCAGGGCTCATCTCAGGACCCTGAGATCATGACCTGAGCCAATATCAAGAGTCAGATGCTCAAACAACTGAGCCACCCAGGTGCCCTAGAGAAACAGCTGTTTTTAAATGACAAACAAAAAGGGGCACCTGGCTGGCTCAGTTGGTAGAGCATGTGACCCTTCATCTCAGGGTTGTGAGTTTGAGTTCCATGCTGGGCGTGGAGCCTGCTGTAAAAAAATATATAATAAAAATAAAAAAATAGGGGCACCTGGGTGGTTCAGTCACTTGAGCGTTGGACTCTTGGTTTCTGCTCAGATTGTGATCTCAGGGTTTTGAGATCGAGCCCTGCATTGTGCTTTGCACTCAGGGTGGTCTGCTGGAGATTCTCTTCTTCTCCCTCTGCCCCTCCCCCCTTCATCTTCTCTCTCTCTCTCCCGTAAATAAAATCTTTAAAATTAAAAAAAAAATACCAGTGGTTAGATGACAGGCAAAAGAGGAAGTGATGTTTGTGTTTTGTGTTTCAAGTGCACATGTCGGTAAAGGATGATGTTTCCTTCTTTTCTTGAAATGTGGTTTCCTCTTGCATGACAGTTAAGAAGAAAGGCTTGGCTTCTGGTTAGAATGGGTAGAGCCAGTGTAAGTGCCAGGGTGTGTTTGGGTGGCAGCTTGGTGAGAAGTAGCTTGGCTCAGCCAAAGGAATTAAATGAAGAGGGTTTGACAAAGAGACTATTTATACAGGTGTGTGGAAGTAAAGAGGGTCCGAACCCAATTCTAGTGTGTGAGTGAGGTTTTTTCCTCACCACCAAGTGAGACTCCAATGCCAGCTGGGTGCTGTACAATTCAATTCTGTTGTAATACAATCTACCTGGAGTTGCATCATGTCAGATTCCATAGATGGAATGGCTCAGTTCCACAAGACTGCCCCCACCCCACCTCTGAAGCCAGAAAAGCCCAGGTGGTCACAATTTCCCCCTTGGAGTTTGATTAATTTGCTAGAGTGGCTCATAGAACTCAGAGAAACATTTCACTTACTAGATTACTGGTTTGTTATGAAAGGATAAGAACTCAGGAGCAGCCCGACGGAAGAGATGCACAGGGCAAAGTGTGGGGAAGGGGTGTGGGGCATCCCTGCTCTCTGTGGGTGCACCACCCTCCCCAAATCTCCACATGTTCACCAGCTTAGACGCTCCCTGTACCCCATCCTTTTGGGTTTTTACACAGGCATGTCTGATCAAATCATTGCCCATTGGTGACTGAATGCCATCTCAACCCCTTTTCCCTCCCAGGAAGTCAAGGGGTAGAACTGAAAGTTCCAACTCTCTGTTTTTGTTTGGTTCCTCCTGGCAACCAGCCCCCATTCTTAGGAGCTTCCCAAAAGTTACCTCATTAACATAGTTAATAGTTCACCAGTTGTGGTGAAAAGGGGCTTGTTACCTATTTCAGTGTCTTGTGATACTGTCCTTCAATGTCACAAGAGACCAAATACTATAACAAAAGATGCTCCCATTGCTCTCACTGCTCAGGAAATTCCAAGGGTTTTAGGAGCTCTGTGCCAGAAGCAGGATGAATGCCAAATATATAGTTCTTGTTATGAATCACAATATCACAGCAGAGCTAATGGAAACCAAGAAAGGATGGGGAGAGGGGAGGGAGGGAGTAGCAACAGGGGGTAACTCTTATCAGTCCTTGTCTTAAAGGGGCAAGGGAATGGAACAGGTATAGGAACCTGGAAAATGCCTTAGCCTATGACAGAAGAATCTAATCACTGCCCAAATGTGCAGTGCCTGCAGGGAAGGAGGAGCTTAGAAAATGAATATCCCCATTTCTCTCTCCTCCTTCCACAGCTTCCTTCCACAGCTACCATTGGTCAAAAAAGGTTGGAAGGCAGAGCACAAGAGAAGCCTGATAATGCAGTCCATACAGGACAACATCCCAGTGCACACAGCGGGATGGAGAAGGATGGAAAACAGATTCTTTCACAATCACCCAAAATGAATTGTTATGAGCTTGTTAAAGTTTGAGAAGCAGCCATACCCTATTGAACTGCTCCTTAGATCGGGCATTTGCTTCCTTGGATTGTGGAACCCTAACCCTAACCCTAACTGACTGGGATTCTCTTATGGTGACAGTCTACTGCTCCATCAAGGAGAGGTGAGATAAACAAGTAGGGATTAAAGAAGAAGGTCATCCATGGATTCTTCCTTCTGATGGCATCTGCTTTTGTTATTTCTCAGCTTGTTCATTGTCCCAAGGACCACTCTACTGTCTATTTGTGCACCTCTCTGGGGCTTTGCATTCAGACTCTCCAAGAGAGAAACAAGCTGAATGGATTGGCCAGTCAGCATCCAATATGGAGAAGTACTCTAAGGTAGATTTCTCTGCTTGGGCCACCTCATAGATTGTTGGTGCCAAATGACCAAACCATGGTCCCATCAATTGTGGTTAGAAGGGGAAGTCACATGGTACCATGCCTAACAACATGTGTGTAAAGATCTGCTTTCAGTCCACTTTGTGGTGTGTATCAGTTAGCCTTAGCTGTGTAACAAACCACTCCCGAATTTCATTTGCTTAAGATAACAACTATATTATTTTTTTCATGATTTTGTGGGTTGGTTAGACATTCCTTCTGGTCTAGTCCAGCCTGGATGGTCTCTGGTGAGCTCTTTCATGCATTTGTGGTCAGTTGGTGGGTCAGCTGGTTGCTGGAGATCTAGCATAGTCTCACTCCTCATCTGGAAGGTTGGCAACCAGAGTGGTGGATTGTTGATTAGTGAGCCTTGGCTCTCTTTCACATGGCCTCTCATCCTCCAATAGACTAGCTTGGGCTCATTCACATGATGACCTTGGGGGCTCAAGTTCAGGAAGAGAGGGCAAGCCTCAATATGCAAGCACTTTTCAAATCTCTGTTTCCATCCTGTTAGCTGTTGTTCCAGTGGCCAAAGCCAGCCACACAGTCAAGTCTAGGGTCAGCATGGGAAGACTACACACCAAGATGGGGGAATTCTTGCATCTGTTTGTGCAAATATTCTGTCACTTGCAGAATACTTGTGGGCGCGTGAAATGCTCAAAATTTCAGGGACTTCTCTTGGATTCAGGATTTCAGTTTAACATTCAGACACTTTTCACTTCAGCTCAGCTGACAGTGATAGGCCTACACCCTCTTTCATTGTCATTCAGAAGCAACATTTTGAGTATCACGTGAGCAAATATTTTGAGTCTTACATGGAGGGGCTAACTGCCTGCACACCATATCTAAGTGATTATTTGAATATTTTATTGCACTGACTTTAATAATTTATAAAATAAATGGGACACCAGAAAAGGAAAATATTTATGTTAGGGATAATAAAGCTATGCCTCATAAATGCAACAAAACCAAGATAAGGCTTAAATCACTAGGTGCGTATTTGGGGGGAGGAGCCGTATTTGTGCTGGCTTTTTCAGAGATTATTTTTTTTTCTTTTTTTTAAATTTTTCTTATTATATTATTTTTGTCACCATACATTACATCCCCAGTTTCCGATGTAAAGTTCGATGATTCATTAGTTGCGTATAACACCCAGTGTACCATGCAATACGTGCCCTCCTTACTACCCATCACCAGTCTATCCCATTCCCCCAACCCCCTCCCCTCTGAAGCCCTCAGTTTGTTTCTCAGAGTCCATAGAGATTCTTCTAATATGAGCAAGAAGAAAATTTCGGGACACCATGCTAATGGAACAAATGAAGAACTTCAACAGCCAAGTAGATGAGTGTAATTATGTTGGGTGACCCTATCTCAAAGTCCAAGAATGTGGATATGTTGTTTTCTCAGGGTGGTAAACTGAGAAGTGATACCTTTACAGGGAACTGGGTGATACATAGAAACACTAGCACAGTGGGATACACTCTCTCACAGTCTGGCCTTCAACTTTCTTTCTAAGAAGTTCACCAACTAAAGGAGCCTGCCCAATGTTGGATCCGTTTTCTTGATGTAGATAGAAGTTGGCGGCACTCTCCATTAAGGGATTTTCTGCACTGAACACCGTCGGTATTTCCAAATTCACTCTTTGAGGCACTTTAATGTGATCCACCCTAATGTAATGCACTAAGTAGCCCAAATGAAAAGAGAACTAAGGGACCCTGCATTTTGCAAACTGCCCAATCAACACCCTAAGTCTTCTCATGCACTCACAAGACTCCTTGAGAAAGTGGAGCTCAAGATAAGAAGTGATGTACTTCCTTCTTTGTTAGCTTTGAGAAGCTACTGGACTGGGCACGAAGCAAGAACTTTTTGTCTTGTGGGTAAGAACTGATTAGTGTCTTTCAAGAGAAAATGGAAAATGTTTCATGTGTGATGCTGGGTCTAGAAAAATGTCTGATACTGTAAAAATGTTCAAGGGGACCTCCTTTTAT
>NC_048221.1:4944743-4948496 GCF_002007445.2 Ailuropoda melanoleuca
ATCTACCTGGAGTTGCATCATGTCAGATTCCATAGGTGGAATGGCTCAGTTCCACAAGACTGCCCCCACCCCACCTCTGAAGCCAGAAAAGCCCAGGTGGTCACAATATCCCCCTTGGAGTTTGATTAATTTGCTAGAGTGGCTCATAGAACTCAGAGAAACATTTCACTTACTAGATTACTGGTTTGTTATGAAAGGATAGAACTCAGGAGCAGCCCGACGGAAGAGATGCACAGGGCAAAGTGTGGGGAAGGGGTGTGGGGCATCCCTGCTCTCTGTGGGTGCACCACCCTCCCCAAATCTCCACATGTTCACCAGCTTAGACGCTCCCTGTACCCCATCCTTTTGGGTTTTTACACAGGCATGTCTGATCAAATCATTGCCCATTGGTGACTGAATGCCATCTCAACCCCTTTTCCCTCCCAGGAAGTCAAGGGGTAGAACTGAAAGTTCCAACTCTCCGTTTTTGTTTGGTTCCTCCTGGCAACCAGCCCCCATTCTTAGGAGCTTCCCAAAAGTTACCTCATTAACATAGTTAATAGTTCACCAGTTGTGGTGAAAAGGGGCTTGTTACCTATTTCAGTGTCTTGTGATACTGTCCTTCAATGTCACAAGAGACCAAATACTATAACAAAAGATGCTCCCATTGCTCTCACTGCTCAGGAAATTCCAAGGGTTTTAGGAGCTCTGTGCCAGAAGCAGGATGAATGCCAAATATATAGTTCTTGTTATGAATCACAATATCACAGCAGAGCTAATGGAAACCAAGAAAGGATGGGGAGAGGGGAGGGAGGGAGTAGCAACAGGGGGTAACTCTTATCAGTCCTTGTCTTAAAGGGGCAAGGGAATGGAACAGGTATAGGAACCTGGAAAATGCCTTAGCCTATGACAGAAGAATCTAATCACTGCCCAAATGTGCAGTGCCTGCAGGGAAGGAGGAGCTTAGAAAATGAATATCCCCATTTCTCTCTCCTCCTTCCACAGCTTCCTTCCACAGCTACCATTGGTCAAAAAAGGTTGGAAGGCAGAGCACAAGAGAAGCCTGATAATGCAGTCCATACAGGACAACCTCCCAGTGCACACAGCGGGATGGAGAAGGATGGAAAACAGATTCTTTCACAATCACCCAAAATGAATTGTTATGACCTTGTTAAAGTTTGAGAAGCAGCCATACCCTATTGAACTGCTCCTTAGATCGGGCATTTGCTTCCTTGGATTGTGGAACCCTAACCCTAACCCTAACTGACTGGGATTCTCTTATGGTGACAGTCTACTGCTCCATCAAGGAGAGGTGAGATAAACAAGTAGGGATTAAAGAAGAAGGTCATCCATGGATTCTTCCTTCTGATGGCATCTGCTTTTGTTATTTCTCAGCTTGTTCATTGTCCCAAGGACCACTCTACTGTCTATTTGTGCACCTCTCTGGGGCTTTGCATTCAGACTCTCCAAGAGAGAAACAAGCTGAATGGATTGGCCAGTCAGCATCCAATATGGAGAAGTACTCTAAGGTAGATTTCTCTGCTTGGGCCACCTCATAGATTGTTGGTGCCAAATGACCAAACCATGGTCCCATCAATTGTGGTTAGAAGGGGAAGTCACATGGTACCATGCCTAACAACATGTGTGTAAAGATCTGCTTTCAGTCCACTTTGTGGTGTGTATCAGTTAGCCTTAGCTGTGTAACAAACCACTCCCGAATTTCATTTGCTTAAGGTAACAACTATATTATTTTGTTCGTGATTTTATGGGTTGGTTAGACATTCCTTCTGGTCTAGTCCAGCCTGGATGGTCTCTGGTGAGCTCTTTCATGCATTTGTGGTCAGTTGGTGGGTCAGCTGGTTGCTGGAGATCTAGCATAGTCTCACTCCTCATCTGGAAGGTTGGCAACCAGAGTGGTGTATTGTTGATTAGTGAGCCTTGGCTCTCTTTCACATGGCCTCTCATCCTCCAATAGACTAGCTTGGGCTCATTCACATGATGACCTTGGGGGCTCAAGTTCAGGAAGAGAGGGCAAGCCTCAATATGCAAGCACTTTTCAAATCTCTGTTTCCATCCTGTTAGCTGTTGTTCCAGTGGCCAAAGCCAGCCACACAGTCAAGTCTAGGGTCAGCATGGGAAGACTACACACCAAGATGGGGGAATTCTTGCATCTGTTTGTGCAAATATTCTGTCACTTGCAGAATACTTGTGGGCGCGTGAAATGCTCAAAATTTCAGGGACTTCTCTTGGATTCAGGATTTCAGTTTAACATTCAGACACTTTTCACTTCAGCTCAGCTGACAGTGATAGGCCTACACCCTCTTTCATTGTCATTCAGAAGCAACATTTTGAGTATCACGTGAGCAAATATTTTGAGTCTTACATGGAGGGGCTAACTGCCTGCACACCATATCTAAGTGATTATTTGAATATTTTATTGCACTGACTTTAATAATTTATAAAATAAATGGGACACCAGAAAAGGAAAATATATATGTTAGGGATAATAAAGCTATGCCTCATAAATGCAACAAAACCAAGATAAGGCTTAAATCACTAGGTGCGTATTTGGACTTGATAAACTAGGGTTTTGGGGGGAGGAGCCGTATTTGTGCTGGCTTTTTCAGAGATTATTTTTTTTTCTTTTTTTTAAATTTTTTTTATTATATTATTTTTGTCACCATACATTACATCCCCAGTTTCCGATGTAAAGTTCGATGATTCATTAGTTGCGTATAACACCCAGTGCACCATGCAATACGTGCCCTCCTTACTACCCATCACCAGTCTATCCCATTCCCCCAACCCCCTCCCCTCTGAAGCCCTCAGTTTGTTTCTCAGAGTCCATAGAGATTCTTCTAATATGAGCAAGAAGAAAATTTCGGGACACCATGCTAATGGAACAAATGAAGAACTTCAACAGCCAAGTAGATGAGTGTAATTATGTTGGGTGACCCTATCTCAAAGTCCAAGAATGTGGATATGTTGTTTTCTCAAGGTAGTAAACTGAGAAGTGATACCTTTACAGGGAACTGGGTGATACATAGAAACACTAGCACAGTGGGATACACTCTCTCACAGTCTGGCCTTCAACTTTCTTTCTAAGAAGTTCACCAACTAAAGGAGCCTGCCCAATGTTGGATCCGTTTTCTTGATGTAGATAGAAGTTGGCGGCACTCTCCATTAAGGGATTTTCTGCACTGAACACCGTCGGTATTTCCAAATTCACTCTTTGAGGCACTTTAATGTGATCCACCCTAATGTAATGCACTAAGTAGCCCAAATGAAAAGAGAACTAAGGGACCCTGCATTTTGCAAACTGCCCAATCAACACCCTAAGTCTTCTCATGCACTCACAAGACTCCTTGAGAAAGTGGAGCTCAAGATAAGAAGTGATGTACTTCCTTCTTTGTTAGCTTTGAGAAGCTACTGGACTGGGCACGAAGCAAGAACTTTTTGTCTTGTGGGTAAGAACTGATTAGTGTCTTTCAAGAGAAAATGGAAAATGTTTCATGTGTGATGCTGGGTCTAGAAAAATGTCTGATACTGTAAAAATGTTCAAGGGGACCTCCTTTTATGTCCTGTGGCTTTTTTTTTTTTTTAAAGATTTGNTGTTTCATGTGTGATGCTGGGTCTAGAAAAATGTCTGATACTGTAAAAATGTTCAAGGGGACCTCCTTTTATATCCTGTGGCTTTTTTTTTTAAAGATTTGTATTTCTTTATTTGACAGAGAGAGAGACAGCCAGCGAGAGAGGGAACACAAGCAGGGGGAG
>NC_048221.1:4948575-4951325 GCF_002007445.2 Ailuropoda melanoleuca
GCTTAACCGCTGTGCCACCCAGGCGCCCCTGTGGCTTTGTTTTTGAAAGTTGCTCTATGGGCATCATTTTCCAGCTTCTGCTTGGGCAATGTGGGTATTATGTGGTGCAGAACACACTGAAATGCTTTGGAATTCTTGACAGAGATGGTGAATTGTGTATTAAGGAGCTTCAGGTGAATTAAAGTACAGGCATACCTTGTTTTACTGCACTTCACAGATTCCGCATTTCTTTCTTTCTCTCTCTCTCTTTCTTTCTTTCTCTTTTCTTTCTTTCTTTCTTTCTCTTTCTTTTTTGTTTCTTTCTTCTTCTTCTTCTTCCAAATTGAAGGTTTATATCAAGCAAGTCTACGGGCACTGTTTGTCTGACAACATTTGCTCACTTCCTGTCTCTGTGTCACGTTTTGGTTATTCTTGTGATATTTCAAACTTTTCATTATTATTATATTTGGTGATTTGTGATCAGTGATATGACTCTGAAATCTCAGATGATGGTTAGCATTTTTCAGTAATGAAGCGACTTTTCATGAAAGGATGTACCTTTTATTTAGACATAACGCTATTGCATACTTAGTACATTACAGTATAATGTAAACATATTTTTCACATGCCCTAGGAAACCAAAACATTTATTTGATTCGCTATATTGAGGGAGTCTGGAACCAACCCTGCAGTATCTCTGAGGTATGTCTGTAATAAAGTTCAAGAAACAGAGTCTGAAGCAGACAGCATAGAACCAATTTGCTATTAAAGATGAAGAAAACAAGACCTAGAAAGAGAATAGGTTTACCAAGGTTGCATGGTGAATTGCCAAGCTTTGTCATACACCNGTCTGGAACCAACCCTGCAGTATCTCTGAGGTATGTCTGTAATAAAGTTCAAGAAACAGAGTCTGAAGCAGATACAGCATAGAACCAACTTGCTATTAAAGATGAAGAAAACAAGACCTAGAACGAGAATAGGTTTACCAAGGTTGCATGGTGAATTGCCAAGCTTTGTCATACACTACACGCCTCACCCTCATGATAAACACATCAGCACAGTTCACTGTCAAAGGATTGTATATTTTGGCCAAAGTGACCTACTGTACAGGTCAGTGTTTTTCCAGCGGCTGTGACCCGCTGGTGGGGAGCAGGGTCATGAAACCAACTTGATGGGTAATAACTAGTATTTGAAAATAAATTAAAGGGACTACAATCATAAAATATCAAATGCAGCATACTGATTTGTGAAACTTGGTTGAGTTCTCTCTCTCTCTCTGTCTGTCTGATGTAAAATGTATTTCTTACAGTGGGTCACCGTCAAAAATCTGGCCAAGTCAGCATTGCTAGATATGTAGAGAAAGCCAGACACAGAAAGACAAATACTGTATGATCTCACTTATATGTGGAACTACAGTACTCAAATTCATAGAAGCAGAGGGTAGAATGGTGGCTGCCAGGGGTTAGGGGAAACAGGAAGTGATGGTCAAAGGGTATGAAGCTTTGGTTACGCAAGATAAATAAGTTGTGGAGATGTACGATACAACACGAAGCCCATAGCTAATACTACTGTAATTGTATACTTAAAATTTGCTGAGAGGATAGATCTTATGTTAGATATTCTTACTGCACACATACACAACTAACCACAGAGGGGCTGGAGGAAACTTTGGGAGGTGACAGATATCTTTATGGCCTTGATGGTGGTGATGGTTTCATGGGTGTGTACTTATATGCAAACTCATAGAGTTGTACACATTGACTATATACAGCTGTTTACATGCCAATTATACCTCACTAAAGTGATTTTACAAAGCTAAAAGACCAAATCAGCATTGCTAGAGGTCTCGGCAGTTCTGAAAAACATTATCACCTCTTTCATAAAAAACATGGAGCACTGGGTGTTACACGCAAACAATGAATCATGGATCACTACATCAAAAACTAAGGATGTACTTATGGTGACTCACATAACATAATAATTATTTTTAAAAAAAAAGAGAAAAAAATACTCACTTTAGTTAAACCAGTTTCCAAACAGGCCTCTGAAAAAAATCATCCTCACCTAGACACAATTTCTTTTTCTTTTTTTAATTTTTAAAGTAATGTCTATACCCAACATGGGGCTTTAACTCACTACCCTGAGATCAAGAGTCACATACTCTATCTACTGAGCCCTGGACACAATTTCTTTGCAGTATATTCTGTAATAGGTTTTCGGAAGGGAAGAGAACCAAGAATCAAAACAGGGAAACGGATGTTGAGAGAAGGGAGTGCATCCAGGAAGTCATCAAGTATAAGTTCTCGAAGATGCCCACGTACAGATTTTGACTTGCAATTAGGCGGTATTGTCCTTTGCAGAGACTGCAAGCTGCTGGCCCAGTGGTTCTGCATTTGGGGGAAAAGTGGAATTGAATATCTCTAGATGGAGTCCAGGGTTTTCAGTTCTCCACAGTCTTCCTTGCTTCCCCAAAATGGCCTTGCTTATTCTTGACATGTTTTGCACCTACGAGGCAGTGGGGCTTAGGATCATGGTGCAAGGGTTATACGCAGGCTTTGGACTCAGCCTGACTTTTCCAGTCTTAGCTTTGTCTTTTGCTAGCAGCGTCACCTGGAGCAAGTGATAGAATCTCTTTGAGTCTCAATTTCATCCTCTGAAAAGTGGGAAGATACTTTTCGATCTACATTATAAGGCAGTTGTGAGCTTTCAATGAAACAGTAGAGTCAAAGCACTTAGTAAGGGACTTGGCCCACCACAGAAAATCCATGAAC
>NC_048221.1:4958099-4961175 GCF_002007445.2 Ailuropoda melanoleuca
GCTTAACCGCTGTGCCACCCAGGCGCCCCTGTGGCTTTGTTTTTGAAAGTTGCTCTATGGGCATCATTTTCCAGCTTCTGCTTGGGCAATGTGGGTATTATGTGGTGCAGAACACACTGAAATGCTTTGGAATTCTTGACAGAGATGGTGAATTGTGTATTAAGGAGCTTCAGGTGAATTAAAGTACAGGCATACCTTGTTTTACTGCACTTCACAGATTCCGCATTTCTTTCTTTCTCTCTCTCTCTTTCTTTCTTTCTCTTTTCTTTCTTT
Organism: Ailuropoda melanoleuca; assembly: GCF_002007445.2. Taxonomy (NCBI): domain Eukaryota; kingdom Metazoa; phylum Chordata; class Mammalia; order Carnivora; family Ursidae; genus Ailuropoda; species Ailuropoda melanoleuca. The sequence continues at coordinate 4,958,373 of NC_048221.1, forward strand.
CTTTCTTTCTCTTTCTTTTTTGTTTCTTTCTTCTTCTTCTTCTTCCAAATTGAAGGTTTATATCAAGCAAGTCTACGGGCACTGTTTGTCTGACAACATTTGCTCACTTCCTGTCTCTGTGTCACGTTTTGGTTATTCTTGTGATATTTCAAACTTTTCATTATTATTATATTTGGTGATTTGTGATCAGTGATATGACTCTGAAATCTCAGATGATGGTTAGCATTTTTCAGTAATGAAGCGACTTTTCATGAAAGGATGTACCTTTTATTTAGACATAACGCTATTGCATACTTAGTACATTACAGTATAATGTAAACATATTTTTCACATGCCCTAGGAAACCAAAACATTTATTTGATTCGCTATATTGAGGGAGTCTGGAACCAACCCTGCAGTATCTCTGAGGTATGTCTGTAATAAAGTTCAAGAAACAGAGTCTGAAGCAGATACAGCATAGAACCAACTTGCTATTAAAGATGAAGAAAACAAGACCTAGAACGAGAATAGGTTTACCAAGGTTGCATGGTGAATTGCCAAGCTTTGTCATACACTACACGCCTCACCCTCATGATAAACACATCAGCACAGTTCACTGTCAAAGGATTGTATATTTTGGCCAAAGTGACCTACTGTACAGGTCAGTGTTTTTCCAGCGGCTGTGACCCGCTGGTGGGGAGCAGGGTCATGAAACCAACTTGATGGGTAATAACTAGTATTTGAAAATAAATTAAAGGGACTACAATCATAAAATATCAAATGCAGCATACTGATTTGTGAAACTTGGTTGAGTTCTCTCTCTCTCTCTGTCTGTCTGATGTAAAATGTATTTCTTACAGTGGGTCACGGTCAAAAATCTGGCCAAGTCAGCATTGCTAGATATGTAGAGAAAGCCAGACACAGAAAGACAAATACTGTATGATCTCACTTATATGCGGAACTACAGTACTCAAATTCATAGAAGCAGAGGGTAGAATGGTGGCTGCCAGGGGTTAGGGGAAGCGGGAAGTGATGGTCAAAGGGTATGAAGCTTTGGTTACGCAAGATAAATAAGTTGTGGAGATGTACGATACAACATGAAGCCCATAGCTAATACTACTGTAATTGTATACTTAAAATTTGCTGAGAGGATAGATCTTATGTTAGATATTCTTACTGCACACATACACAACTAACCACAGAGGGGCTGGAGGAAACTTTGGGAGGTGACAGATATCTTTATGGCCTTGATGGTGGTGATGGTTTCATGGGTGTGTACTTATATGCAAACTCATAGAGTTGTACACATTGACTATATACAGCTGTTTACATGCCAATTATACCTCACTAAAGTGATTTTACAAAGCTAAAAGACCAAATCAGCATTGCTAGAGGTCTCGGCAGTTCTGAAAAACATTATCACCTCTTTCATAAAAAACATGGAGCACTGGGTGTTACACGCAAATAATTAATCACGGACACTACATCAAAAACTAAGGATGTACTTATGGTGACTCACATAACATAATAATTATTTAAAAAAAAAGAGAAAAAAATACTCACTTTAGTTAAACCAGTTTCCAAACAGGCCTCTGAAAAAAATCATCCTCACCTAGACACAATTTCTTTTTCTTTTTTTAATTTTTAAAGTAATGTCTATACCCAACATGGGGCTTTAACTCACTACCCTGAGATCAAGAGTCACATACTCTATCTACTGAGCCCTGGACACAATTTCTTTGCAGTATATTCTGTAATAGGTTTTCGGAAGGGAAGAGAACCAAGAATCAAAACAGGGAAACGGATGTTGAGAGAAGGGAGTGCATCCAGGAAGTCATCAAGTATAAGTTCTCGAAGATGCCCACGTACAGATTTTGACTTGCAATTAGGCGGTATTGTCCTTTGCAGAGACTGCAAGCTGCTGGCCCAGTGGTTCTGCATTTGGGGGAAAAGTGGAATTGAATATCTCTAGATGGAGTCCAGGGTTTTCAGTTCTCCACAGTCTTCCTTGCTTCCCCAAAATGGCCTTGCTTATTCTTGACATGTTTTGCACCTACGAGGCAGTGGGGCTTAGGATCATGGTGCAAGGGTTATACGCAGGCTTTGGACTCAGCCTGACTTTTCCAGTCTTAGCTTTGTCTTTTGCTAGCAGCGTCACCTGGAGCAAGTGATAGAATCTCTTTGAGTCTCAATTTCATCCTCTGAAAAGTGGGAAGATACTTTTCGATCTACATTATAAGGCAGTTGTGAGCTTTCAATGAAACAGTAGAGTCAAAGCACTTAGTAAGGGACTTGGCCCACCACAGAAAATCCATGAACGTTTTTTGGAAGTGAGAATAGAAGGTTAAGAGAAGTATCTGTGCAAAATTTGATTTACATGCTAGAAGCCAATACATAACGTGTGACTAGCCTGTTCAGACCATCGGGACTAAGATTTTTCTGGGATGGGCCTTTTCAGGCCACTGCTTTGTTTTGGGGGGAGCTTCACAGGACCCTGTTAATTCTCAACACCACTTGATAGTGGATCAGTCAGTACTTAACACACAAAGTCATGATATAACTAGAGTCAGGAAAGAGGCATGGAAGACCTCCATGGCCACAGTTGTCATCATCATCACTGTTATCACTGTAACCACCATCTCCACCATCACTACCACCATCATTACCACCATCACCATCACCACCATCCCCACTGCCGCCATCACTATCACTGCCATCACCATCACCTCCACCACCACCATCATCACCACCATCACCACCATTTCCATCATCAGTATAACCACCATCACCACCATCACCTCCACCACCATCACCACCACTGCCA
>NC_048221.1:4961405-4978243 GCF_002007445.2 Ailuropoda melanoleuca
GGAGGAAACTTTGGGAGGTGACAGATATCTTTATGGCCTTGATGGTGGTGATGGTTTCATGGGTGTGTACTTATATGCAAACTCATAGAGTTGTACACATTGACTATATACAGCTGTTTACATGCCAATTATACCTCACTAAAGTGATTTTACAAAGCTAAAAGACCAAATCAGCATTGCTAGAGGTCTCGGCAGTTCTGAAAAACATTATCACCTCTTTCATAAAAAACATGGAGCACTGGGTGTTACACGCAAATAATTAATCACGGACACTACATCAAAAACTAAGGATGTACTTATGGTGACTCACATAACATAATAATTATTTAAAAAAAAAGAGAAAAAAATACTCACTTTAGTTAAACCAGTTTCCAAACAGGCCTCTGAAAAAAATCATCCTCACCTAGACACAATTTCTTTTTCTTTTTTTAATTTTTAAAGTAATGTCTATACCCAACATGGGGCTTTAACTCACTACCCTGAGATCAAGAGTCACATACTCTATCTACTGAGCCCTGGACACAATTTCTTTGCAGTATATTCTGTAATAGGTTTTCGGAAGGGAAGAGAACCAAGAATCAAAACAGGGAAACGGATGTTGAGAGAAGGGAGTGCATCCAGGAAGTCATCAAGTATAAGTTCTCGAAGATGCCCACGTACAGATTTTGACTTGCAATTAGGCGGTATTGTCCTTTGCAGAGACTGCAAGCTGCTGGCCCAGTGGTTCTGCATTTGGGGGAAAAGTGGAATTGAATATCTCTAGATGGAGTCCAGGGTTTTCAGTTCTCCACAGTCTTCCTTGCTTCCCCAAAATGGCCTTGCTTATTCTTGACATGTTTTGCACCTACGAGGCAGTGGGGCTTAGGATCATGGTGCAAGGGTTATACGCAGGCTTTGGACTCAGCCTGACTTTTCCAGTCTTAGCTTTGTCTTTTGCTAGCAGCGTCACCTGGAGCAAGTGATAGAATCTCTTTGAGTCTCAATTTCATCCTCTGAAAAGTGGGAAGATACTTTTCGATCTACATTATAAGGCAGTTGTGAGCTTTCAATGAAACAGTAGAGTCAAAGCACTTAGTAAGGGACTTGGCCCACCACAGAAAATCCATGAACATTTTTTGGAAGTAAGAATAGAAGGTTAAGAGAAGTATCTGTGCAAAATTTGATTTACATGCTAGAAGCCAATACATAACGGGTGACTAGCCTGTTCAGACCATCGGGACTAAGATTTTTCTGGGATGGGCCTTTTTAGGCCACTGCTTTGTTTTGGGGGGAGCTTCACAGAACCCTGTTAATTCTCAACACCACTTGATAGTGGATCAGTCAGTACTTAACACACAAAGTCATGATATAACTAGAGTCAGGAAAGAGGCATGGAAGACCTCCATGGCCACAGTTGTCATCATCATCACTGTTATCACTGTAACCACCATCTCCACCATCACTACCACCATCATTACCACCATCACCATCACCACCATCCCCACTGCCGCCATCACTATCACTGCCATCACCATCACCTCCACCACCACCATCATCACCACCACCACCTCCACCACCATCACCACCACTGCCATCACTACCATCATAATTACCATCACTACCACCACCACCACTATCACATCACNCCACCATCCCCACTGCCGCCATCACTATCACTGCCATCACCATCACCTCCACCACCACCATCATCACCACCATCACCACCATTTCCATCATCAGTATAACCACCATCACCACCATCACCTCCACCACCATCACCACCACTGCCACCACTATCACATNCACCACCACCACTATCACATCACCACCACCATCATCATAACCACCACCATCATCACCATAAGCACTACCATCATCAAGATTTTGATGTTATTATCACATCCACCATCATCACCACTATCACTGTCATCACCAAAACCACTCCCTCCACTACCATTTATACTATTTTCACCATTACTGTCATCACCATCATTGCTGTCACTTCCACCTTCACCATCACCATCACGTCCACCACCACCACCATCATCATATCCTGTCCCCACAACAGTCAACTTTATCCAGCCCTGTCACGTGCCAGGGAGGTGCCTCATGCTTTGAAAGGTCACCTTCACTGCATCGACACAACATTATTAGGAAGTATATACTCTTTCTTAGAGCCATTTTCCAGATGAGAAAACAGACCCAGAGACAAAGTCACCACCTCGGAGTGATTGAACTAGTACCTGCCGATTTGCAATCCAAACTCGGGTTTTCCTGGGCACTGAGTTGTGTTCTCATCTAACGGCCCATGGCCAACAGCTAGCCATGGGTGAAGTGTTGAGAGAATTGCCCCACGGGCAGACCCCTAAAGATTCCAAACTCAGAGATCAAAGCAGAACCTATGTATCAAAGTCGGGGCAGGGAGAAGGGAAGGACCTGCCAAGAGAACCCATTTTTCAGCCATTCAGTTTCATCTTCTGTGAAAATACTTCATTATTGTTATTATTTTCTTATTGCTAAAGTAAGGTGTAAAATGCAGAGCTAGTTAAGTAAAAGGAAATTTAAATCACTCACAATGCCATTCTGTTAACATTTATAGACTCTCCTTTAAACATGAGATCACATAATTTGCTTTCTTACCTGCTCTTATCCTCATGCTAGATTACAATCACCTTCCATGTCATGTCGTAGCCTCCTACATGATTTTTATTGATAATATCTAATTATTTGCATTACACATCTTTAACTGCTGCCTCTCTTACATTATGTAAGAAAGCATTTCATCTTTAAATGCTCCCACTTATATTTTATGAAACTGTTTTCTTCCAATTCTGTCGCTCTATCTTCCTCATTGGTGCCTTTGTCTTCACTGGCCCCACATCTGATGGTTTAACAGATTTGCAGGGCATGTAGCCTTTGCTAATGTGCACTGGAGGTTTTATCCTGAGGACAGTGCTCATGGCATTACCTGAGGACAGTGCTTTTTACATTTCAAAATGATATCCACAGAGCAAACACTAACAGCTTTGAGTCTTCTTTGAAAGTCTCATTTTTGTGACGTGCAGCACTTCCATTGTTTTCTCCAAGAAAGGACTTGAATATGAAATATCTTGCTTCAAAATTCAAACGACACCAAAAGGTGAAATGTGAAAAAGTCTCCTTGCTCCTGCTTCCCAGTGGCTCAGTTTTCAAAGGCAACCAACAGGTGTTAGGAGTTCCTTAGGTGGCTTCCAGGAAAATTTTATGCAAATGGAAAATCATAATTTGTATATACATGCATATGCATTTATATGTTGTGCTTAGGCATGTATGACCTTGTGCAGGTGTAAGTGCACACATACATAACTGTATAGAGAATAACTCACATTTGTGCCTAGTTTCCCTGTTGTGTGAATGTATGATAAATGTATGTATGCATATTTCTAATTGTGTATAGTGTGCTAACGTCTTCCTTATTATCTCCCCATCTTTCACAAATGCTGGCGTACATGCTTCTGCCCCTTGGGATCTATCCATCCACTTAATGAACAATATATCTTTAAGATAATCCCCCCTTTTTTATTGTGGAACTTCTCAAACATACACGAATATAGTGACAATGGCCTCAGGAACCCCATAGACACTTCACCCGGTTTTAGCAATCAATGATCAATACCTGTCCAAACTTGGATCAAATGTATTCCCACTTGCTCCCCAAACCATTCCCTCACTTCAATTATTTTGACATAAATTCTACATATCATATGATTTTGCCTGCAAAATTTTAGTGAGTCTCTCCAAACTATCAGGACTCTGTGTATAAGTACTTTATCATTCCTACAGTTTCCTCTGGAGCAACCGTCTGAGTTGACAGATAAGGAACCGGAGTTTGAACTATCATATTCACGAGAATGAACACCATTCTTTAATGCTGTCATATCGCCAGGCTTCAAACCTGTTCAAAAAATTCTGTTTGATTTGCGATCCAGTAAGACACGGCAGTTGGTGGATGTATTTCTAAGTCTTCTAAAATCTAGATCTCCCCTATGTTTCTCACCTCTTAAATTTTTTGAGAAGGGTGAAGAAATTGGATAGTATGTCCTGTGAAATTCCCTACAGTCTGAATCTTGCTGGTTGCACTAGACTGGGAGTTTCAATTCCAGCAGGATATATGTTCCACGTTTGATGGGTTGTAATCGTGTTTCCTATGATCCGCTCTCCTTCGATCATCCTTTCCTTGAGATCATTTCCCAGAAGTGGACTTGTCGGGTCAAAAGATGGGCAGAAATTAAAGGTTTTTGAGAAGCATCGGCCACCTGCCCTCCGAAGTCTGTGACCATCCGAAATTGACTTTCATGGGGCTTATTCATTCCAGACATCCTTGCCACATCCTGCTTGACAGCGCTTCTTGTCGCTCCCGGTATCTCAGTGCAATGGGAAGCAGGTGCCTGCCCCTGATCTCAGGTGAGTCTGACAAAGAATTCTCTCTTCTGCCCATGACCCCAGCATCCTAGGTTGGGTTGCTCCCCCCGGTTTGGCACTTTGTACAGAAATGACTGTGTGCACCAGTCCTATTTAGAAACTCTCACGCTGAGTCTCTTAGCTGCTCTCCCCAAGCAGACCTGAGATAAAGACTTGGATGTAAGTAGTTTATTTGGGAAGGGATCCCAGGAGGCACAAGGGAGGGAGTGGAGGATGCCAGACTGGGAAGAGACAAGAGCAGATGGGTGTGTGTTAACGAGGAGTTACCCTGTGGGTAAGTGGCACTCAATCCTGTTGGGGCACCTCCAGGAGGGAACACCTTACATGCCTTAGCAGGGCAAGGAGGCTGGGCTGTTTACCATCAGTCCTCATCCCTTGCTGCTAGAGAGCCACTCCAGCATAACTCCCAAATATTTTAGGCTTGCCCCCCACAGGCTGCACAAAATGCCCTCTTACAGGGAGATAGTTATTTGCATGCATAGGAACCCCCTCTGGGGAAGGCAAGAGGGGGCACTTCAAGGGTCTGCTACACTGATCGACCACCACCCAGAGGGTCCGCGTAGTTTATCCAGCCAGTGACCTGGATCTACCCACTCTTCTGCTCTGGAATTTTGGGTCTTCAAGGTAATACAAAAATATCACAGGAGGAATCAAATACAGTTTAAGGTAGGTTTGTTAAGGAGATCGTATGAGCAAGCATGTGACGTCCAATGCTCTATGTCAGGGACAGGTAAACTTTTTCTATAAAGGGCCAGATAAGGACTGTTCTCAGTTCTGTGGGCATTTGGTCTCTCTCTGAACTCACCAGCTCTGCACTGCCACGTAAGTGCAGCCCCAGGCGTTCCTCAGACTGACGGGCATCTCTGTGTTCCAATAAAACTTGATCTATAGACATAGGAATTTGAGCTTCGTATCATTTTCATGTGCCATGAAATCTCCTTGACTGTTTTTAGCCATGTAAGAACTGTGAAAACCATTCTTGGCTCACAGGCCATATAAAAACAAACATCGGTCTGAATTTGGCCTGAGGGCCATAGTTTGCTGAACCTCACCCCATAGGAATCAAGTACTTCTTTCCGTGGAGAAAGCATTCACAGGGAAAGTACTGGTGTTTGAGCATTGTTTGACTTACAGAAATGGCCATGTCATAGGATTCAGCCTAATATCATGAATCCTTCTAAAGGTGATGTTTTTGTCAGTTCCCATAATACAGAGCACAGTAAATATTACAGAGGGCGTCGGAAGAGCAGGTGTTGACCTTGTCCAGGGGACTTGTCCTGTTCTGTGATAATCCAAATGGGCCATAGGAAGATTTCTTACTCCTCCCTCTTCTGTGCGATACAAATCCAAATTACCTCGATTTTACTTGTCATGCTTAAACCATTCGGGGGCTAGTGTTAGCTGTGAAAGTGGATGCCTCCAGATTTTTTTTAAAAAGATTTTATTTGGGACACCTGTGTGGCTCAGTTGGCTAAGTGTCTGCCTTCGGCTCAGGTCATGATCTCAAGGGTCCTGGGATTAAGTGCCACATCAGGCTCCTTGCTCAGCAGGAAGCCTGCTTCTCCCTCTGCCTGCCACTCTGCCTGCTTGTGCCCTCTTTCTCGCTCCCACAAATAAATAAAATCTCAAAAAAAATAGGGGCGCCTGGGTGCCTCAGTCAGTTAAGCATCTGCCTTGGGCTTAAGTCATGATCCCAGGGTCCTGGGATTAACCCCACAGAGCAGAGAGCCTGTTTCTCCCTCTCCCTCTGCCACTCCCCCTGCTTGTGCTCTCTCTCTTTCTCTCTCTCTGTCAAATGAATAAATTTAAAAACTTATAAATAAACAAAAAACCCATTTTATTTATTTGAGGGAGAGAGAGAGAGTGCTTGCACGTGTGAGTAATGGGGAGCGGGTAGGGGTAGAGGGGGAGGGAGAGGGAGAGAGAATCTGAAGCCCACTCCGTGCTGAGGCCTTATGGGGCCCCATCTCACAGCCAGGGGTTATGATCTGAGCAGAAACCAAGAGCTCAATGTTCAACCGACTAAGCCACGTAAGTGCCTGTAGATGCCTCCAGATTTTAGCAAAGGATCCCAGCACAACCTGGTTGCAATGAAAGGGATGCAGGAAAATCCCTTTTTCGAGTGCCTGGTTATTTGCCACCTATGTACCTTGAGGAAGTGATGCTAGGAAATATGTGGGAAAGTTTTCTGCATTTCTGGTTTCGTCCCCAACTTTAATATAAAGCTTCATCTAAAAATGTCTCCCCGGGGCGCCTGGGTGGCACAGCGGTTAAGCGTCTGCCTTCGGCTCAGGGCGTGATCCCGGCGTTATGGGATCGAGCCCCACATCAGGCTCTTCTGCTATGAGCCTGCTTCTTCCTCTCCCACTCCCCCTGCTTGTGTTCCCTCTCTCGCTGGCTGTCTCTATCTCTGTCGAATAAATAAATAAAATCTTAAAAAAATAAAAAAATAAAAAATGTCTCCCCATTCTCAAAATGGACCATGCCCCAAACATGCTCATGCATTCCAAATTCGCCATAGTCCTGGACTCCGGGGATTCTTAGGATCTGTGCTATTCAGGTCCCCTCTTACTCCAGAGAAACACGAGTTATTAGGGGTCAGACCTGTGCTGTGCAAGACCACAGCCACTGGTCACGTGTGGCTCCTGAGCACTCAAAATGAGGCCAGCCCAGGTGGAGATTACCTGCACATGCGAAATGCGAACTTGGTTCCAAAGACTATCTTACACAGAGAAAGGATCGTAAAATACTATATGAATAATTTGTCATATGAATGCAGGTTGAAATGATCACCTCTTGGCTCTATTGGGTTAAATATAATGAAGTTAATTTCACCTGTTTTTCTTTGCCTTTAAAAAATGTGGCTACTAGAAATTTTAAAAGGACCTATGTGGCTTGCACTGTGTCTCCATCAGACAGTGCGGGGTAGAGGTCTGGATAGGTCCAGATGGACCACTGCATATGGAAAGGAGGCTGGCGCTTGGCCTCTTGGTGCTAGATTTGGAGAAAAAGCTTCCTGAGCCACTGGTTTTTCAGAAATCGGGACACACAGCTTGTGATATTGTGATTTATAATAAGAAATGCATATTTGGGCTTTGTCCCCAGTTCAGGCACAGAGCTCGTCTTCTTCTTTATTTTTTTTAAAGATTTTATTTATTTATTTGACAGAGAGAGAGACAGCCAGCGAGAGGGAACACAAGCAGGGGGAGTGGGAGAGGAAGAAGCAGGCTCCCAGCAGAGCAGGGAGCCCGATGCGGGTCTTGATCCCAGCACCCCGGGATCACGCCCTGAGCCGAAGCAGACGCCCAACGACTGAGCCACCCAAGCGCCCCCCCCTTTTTTTTTTTTAAGATTTTATTTATTAGAGAGAGAGAGCATGAGCAGGGTGGGGGCAGAGAGAGAAGCAGACTCCCCACTGAGCAGGGAGCCCAATACAGGGCTGGATTCCAGGACTCCATCCCAGGACCCCAACCCACGACCTCTGGGAACCAAGACCTGAGCCGAAGGCAGGTGCTTACCCAACTGAGCCACCCAGGGGGCACCGAGCCCTTAAAATCTTTGGCATTTCCCCATTTCCCGAGGGCAGAGTGATAAAAGTGTCTTCTGTTATGGTAATGAGGTGATTTGGGAAAACTCACTGCGGGGACGGGGGTGGGGGAACACTAGGGGCGGGGGCTGGGGAGGAGCCAATCATGTGATTCGAAGGTTGGCCCTTTCAGCCCCACCCCCTGATTTCGCGAGAAGGGAGAGCTGCTGGAGAGCGAATCCTTGGCCAAGGGCCAAAGATCTAATCAACCCTGGCTGTGTGAGGTGGCCTACTGAACCGGGAGAGTCTGGGCTGCTGGGGCTGGTGAAGCTGGAGGTCTGGGGAGAGTGGCCACCCAGAGGGGGCATGGAGGTTCTGAGCCCTACACCTGTACCTTGCCCCATACCTCACCTCCCTCAGGTGTTCCCAAGTGATACCTTTCCCGGATAAACCTGCAATCTAGTAACTGAAATGTTTCTCTGGAGTCCTGAGTTGCTCTAGCTAATTAATGCAATTCAAGGAGGTGGTGATAACCTAGGCTTTCCACGGCTTTTAAAGTGGGGGGGGGGCGGGCTTGTGGGAGCGAGCCCTTAACCTGTGGGATCTGATAGTCTCTGGGTAGATGGTGTTGGAATTGAATTGAAAGGTAGGACACCCAGCTGGTGTCAGAGCACTGATTCTTGGTGTGGGGAACACCCTTCCTGCCCCCCCCCACATTGAAACTGGGTGCAGACCCTCTTACGGCAGCAACCAGATGAACCTGGCGTGTTCAGTACTGTATAACCCTCTGTGACTCGTGCTTGTAGCCTGCCTGGAAGGGCCTGCAGTGAAGTTAGCACGCACATGCCCGGGCAGTGGGAGACGAAGCCCCTAACCCCTGCGGGCTTCAGCCAAGCTGAACTGTCCCCCTCTCTCTGTGCCAGGTCTCAGTGTCCTGCTGGTTCTGTCGGGATCAGACGCCAACAATTCTGGAGGTGAGCTTACTCATTACCAAATGCCAGGGAAAGGCAATTAGGATCAGCAATCTGCCTTGAGGGGAGGGAAGGGGCCCTTTTCAAGGGAAACAACAGAAATCTCTGCCTCCTTCTGCCTTTTCCTTGCAGCTTCCAAGAACGGCTAACCCCTTCTCCATCATCACCGGCACTTAGGCAGCTCTTGCTTTGCGCCAGGCTCTGTGCTAAGTCTACACATCCTATTCGGTCCCAGCATTTCTCCAAAGAAGGTCTGGACAGTATCCTCATTTGACCAACAGCCCTCTAGGGAAGTAGCTAGCTCGAGGTGGCACAGCTGGTGGACGGTGGACTGGGCCTGTGTCTTTCCCAGAACCTGTGTCTAAGTCATGGCAGGAGATACTCTGATTTTTACCCCATGTCTTGGGTCAGGTTCCCCCACCTGAAGCACACCCTGAGAAAAGAACCTGAGAGCAAGTCATTTATCCTGGAGGTGATCCTGGGAAGTACCAGCTGGGAGTGGGAAATTACCCAGGAAGGTGAGGAGCCATAAGGATCCATTGTCAGTCAGATTACATGCGGGGAGGTGGGGAGGACGTAGTAAGGAGCATGCCCCCCAGCATCCCAGCGTGATTCCCCTCCATGGGCAAGGAAGCTGTTATCTTCTCATTTACCTTCTTAAACTTGTGGTAAAATATACATAACATAAAATTCACCATTGTCATCATTTCTAAGTGCCCAGCTCAGGGACATCAAGAGCCTTCACATTGTTGTGTAAACATCACCACCATCTGCCTCCGGAAGAGTTTTTTCCTCTTGCCAGACTGACATTCCCCCATGAAATGGCAAGTCCCCATTTCCCCTCCCACCAGCCCCAGGATCCTCCAAACACTTTCTGTCTTTAGGAATTTGACCCCTCCAGGGGCCCCCTCCAGTGGCATCAAACAGTAGTTGTCCTTTTGTCACTGCTTTATTTACACACCATAATGTCTTCAGACACTATGGAAGCAGGTGTTGAAATTCCCTTCTTTCTTAAAGCTAATATTCCATTGTATGGGTGGACCACATTGTGTTTATTCATCTGTCACTGGACACTTGGGGTGTTTCCACCTTTTGGCTACTATGAATAATGCTATTAGGAACATGGGTGTGCAACTGTCTCTTCAAAATCCTGCTTTCAATTCTTTGGGCTGTACACCTAAAAGTGGTATACGGTATTTCTAATAAAAAAAATTGTTAAGACTTGCCAAACTGTTTTCCACAATAGCTGCATCATTTTACATGCCTACCAGCAGTGCGTAGGGTTACAGTTCCTCCACGTCTTGCCAATACTTGTTTTCTTTTTTTTTTCTGATAATAAAAAAGCTTTTTTTTTTTAAGATTTTTAAAATTTATTTATTTGACAGAGAGAGACAGCCAGCGAGAGAGGGAACACAGCAGGGGAGTGGGAGAGGGAGAAGCAGGCTCCTAGTGGAGGAGCCTGATGTGGGGCTCCATCCCAGAACGCTGGGATCACGCCCTGAGCCGAAGGTGGACTCTTAACGACTGTGCCACCCAGGCGCCCTCTCCCCTTTTTTTTTTAACACAGTGACTCATGTCAGTCATTGATTGAGTGAACTGCTCCATGGCTAGCTAGCCCACCATGTGGTGAGCACAGAGGACCCTGGTGGCCAGAGAAAACCCTCAGGGAAAGACACACAGGTGCTGACAGTTGGAAGATCTACTGTTAAGCAGAAGGGGTGTTGGTGGCACAGGCTGGACGTGGGTGGGGCAGGCACGCAAGCATCTGTGTTCAGAAGGGGGAGGGGTGCATGGTGGAGGGGAACAGAGCTATTCCCAAAATGACATTCTTCTGACTACAGCATCTGGGACATCGAGGGGGAATGAAGCATGAGAGACTATGGACTTTGGGAAACATACTGAGGGCTTCAGAGGGGAGGGGGTGGGGGACTGGGATAGGCTGGTGGTGGGTAGTAAGGAGGACACGTATTGCATGGTGCACTGGGTGTTATGCGCAACTAATGAATCATCGAACTTTACATCAAAAACCAGGGATGTACTGTATGGTGACTAAGATAATATAATAAAAATATTATTATGAAAAATAAAAAAAAGAAACATTTCTTGAATGAATGAGTAAATTAATGAAAGGATCTTGTGTTCTCTGCAGCTTTCTGTCCCATGTGCCCTGAAAATGCCAGCTGCTCCAACAGCACCCACTGTGCCTGTAAAGATGGATTTCAGTCTCCATCTGGGAGCAGGTACATCGAGCCCCATGAGAAATGTGAAGGTAGGGACTCATCCAGGACAACCTGAAACCTGGAATGGGGTGGGGGCATGTGTGGGGCGCTAGTGAGGCAAAGACGTGGTCGTACTTCAAGATAGAACATGTCCGAGCTGTCTCAGCGCCCTTAGAGAAGTCCCTATCCCTTGTGTCCCCCTTGTTCTTTCTGAAGCTGGTTTGATGTCTTTCTTTAGAGGAAGGTAGAGCTCCCAGGACACTTGAAGTTTCAAGCATCAGTTTTTGTTGGTCTGAGAAACCCACAAGAGTGGGGACCATGTCTATTTAGTTCATTGTAAGCTGAGGACAGAGAACGTGTCACATCACAGAGGCCCAATAAAAATGTGTTGTCCAAGAGAACAAATGAATAACTTACTATCTTGACACTCAGTATCTTCCATGATCTGAGTATTCCAACTCAGATTCTGGTTTCCCTTTTCACTACTCCTTTCTGCTCCAGCCAAAATCCTTGTTCATTTCCACAAATTTTAAAGGTCCATTTGACTGCCAAAGAGAAAAACCACTCCTGAATATCTGATTGGTGGAGTTGTGTAGATTCAGAAGGCAAAGAGGACCATGGTGAACTACTGAGGATTTATTTTATTTTATCATGGCAAAATATAGGTAATGTAAAATTGACCAGTTTAACCATTTTTTGTGTGCAGCCCAGTGGCATCCAGCACACTCACACTGTTGTGCAACCATCCCCACCACCCATCTCCAGGACTTTTTTTATCTTAAAAAACTGAAACTCTGTCCCCACTAAACATTAACTCCCCGTTCTCCCTCCCCCGGCCCCTGGCTTCCACCATCTACTCACTCTCTCTCTCTCTCTGTTAATTTGACTCCTCTAGAGACCTCCTATAAGTGGAATCATACAACATTGGATGTATCTATTTTTAAAACTTTTTAAAAGAGCTTGGGGAATTCTCTGTTACCCCTTCACCCAATTCCCCTAAGGTTCACCAACAACATGGCCATACTACAATGAGGAAAACTAGGGAATTAATATTGGTATAAGGATGTTAAACAAACAACACACTTTTTTTTCCAGTTTCACCAGTTTTTTCCCCAATGTCCCCTTCCCCTTTTTTTTCTCCTTCAAGAACCATTTCAGGGTCCTGTTTACTTGCCATGTTCCTGAGTTCACAATCTGTGATGGACCCTTAGTCTTTTCTTGTTTTCTGTGACTTAGACACCTTTGATAGGACACCAGAGATACCCTTTTGCACTTTGCTTTTTTCACTGAACAGTATTTCCTATAAATTATTCCAAACCACGTAGAGATCTTCCCCACTCTTTTATGTAGCTGTGTGGATGAACCATAGTTATTCAGCCTTCTTCTGCAGAGGGACATTTTACTTGAATACTTAGGCTCTTTCCAGTATTTGTGGGAGACGTGTCTTTAGAGTAGACTCCTGGAGGAGAGGTGCCTTTGTTAAAAGGTAAACCTATATGTAGCTTGATTAGCTCTCCCAAATTTAATTCCAGAAATGTTGTACCAATTGACATTCCCACCAGCAATGCATGAAAGCACCAGTCTTCCCCACAGTCTTGCCTACAGAACACATTGTCAGAACACATTATCAGTCTACTAGGCGAGAAATGGTATATCAGTAGATTTTTCATGATCTTCTCTAATTATGAACAATTTTTTTTAAGTAATCTGTACACCCAACATGGGGCTTGAACTCAGTACCCTGAAATCAAGAGTTGCGTGTTCCCCTGACTAAGCCAGCCAAACATCCTTAATTATGAACAATTTTGAACATTTTATATTAGAGAATCATTTTTATATCTTCTTTCTGAATTGTCTGTTCATGTCTTTTCCCTTTTTTTTTTATTGAGGATTTGTTTCTTTTTCTCCCAATTTTTTATTTTTTTATATGTTAGAGATTTTGGTCCCTTGTTAGTAGTATACATTGAGAATATTTTCTCTCTGTTTGTTAGTTGTCTTTAGACTTTGCTTGTATTTTTTTTTAGCCATGCAACTAATTAAAAAAAAATTTTATGTGGGTAAATTTATCAAGGTGCTTAAGTCATCATTGAAATGTTTTCCTTGGAGTGCTTGGGTGGCTCATCAGCCTGACTTTTGATTTTGGCTCAGGCTGTGATCTTGGGGTCATGAGATCGAACCCCACCCTGGGCTCTGTGCTGGGGCATGGAGCCAGCTTGGGATTCTCTCTCTCCCTCTCCATTGGCCCCTACCCTTCCTGTGCTCTCTAAAAAATAAAAAATAAAAATAAAATGTTTTCCCCTACACTGAGTTCAAAGAATTCACCTCTGTTTAATTCAAGTACTTGTATGGCTCCATTTTTATATTTAGATCTCTGATCTATGTAGAGTTTATTCTCTTTTTTTTATTATGTTCAATTAGCCAACATATAGTACATCATTGGTTTTTGATGTAATGTTCAACGATTCATTACTGTAGAGTTTATTCTTAAGAATTGTGTGAGATCTGGGTCTCATTTTATCTTATTAAAAAAATCCATCCTGAACCAGGATAAAGGGGGACCCCATTCTAGAGAAGGGAAGTGTGCAGAAGTGTAATGTGCATTTGTTATACTGTTTGAGACTATTTGGTTCTGCTGCAGAAGAAAGAAAATCCAATGGGATATATGAAATGTATAAGATGTGTTAAAATAGGTAAGTCATTGGTGGGTGGAGCATGTGTGTGTTAAACATAGAATGGAATGGAGAGACCAACAGTAATATTCATGAAGCAATTAATATACGCAAGGCACCTAGGTGCTAAATGCTCATGACAAATAAATGAGAGGCATTTAATGCCCAAGACACACAATATAAACAAAATATACACTAGCACTTCATATTTATGAGGTCTTAATTCAGTCACTCATTGGTGATAACCATTCTGGCCCATATAACCCTCTACCCAAAACACAGACCCATAGCCTGATATAACCCATAGACTAATAGGCAAGTTGCAACTATTGATTAAATGTACTCGTCCAACAGAGAGAACAAGTGTGAGTCATTGGCTCAGGGCAACTTCTGTCTGTGGGTTCCTTTGCTTGAACCTCAACTCTGGTCCACCAGAGAGATGTGGCAGATAGATGAAGAACACATGAATATTGCACATGCCAGGACTTAGATGGTGGGAGCCTTTTGCCTCGCTTGTACCATTTCCTAAGGGTATATGAACTTGCCCTATCTCTTTCCTTGCTACTTGCTATGTGTTTTAAATTGACTAAACAAACCATGTGATCCAAGTATTGAAAGAACCATTTGTCCTTCCTTCAGTGGTTTGACATACCACCATCATCATGCTCTAAGGCTCCATATGTACTTGGGTCTATTTCTGGACTTTTAGTCTATTTCACTAGCCTCAATTCATATGCCAGCACTCATTTTATTGAGGCTTTAAAGTGCGTTTCAGTGTCTAATGAGATGAGTCCGCGCTGCAGAGTTTTTCTGGCTATTCTTACATGATTGTATCCACTGTTTTACTCCTTAAAGTCTGGCTAGATGTTTTTCACTAAGATTGTATTGGGTTTATAAATTATCTGGAGGAGAACTATCACTTTATGATATTGAGTCATCTTACCCAAGAACAGATGCTTATGAATGATGGTGGGTACTCAAGACTCCCTGTGCAAGGGAAGATGGTCTAGTTTGAGGAGAATGAAAAATGATGTTTTCTCTTGATTTGCAGATATTGATGAGTGTAAGGCTGGGCTGGCAAAGTGCAAAAAGGAATCATACTGCAGAAATAAAATTGGAAGTTACTACTGCAGCTGTTTCTCAAATCGTTTCTTCAACTGGCTGGCTAGCTTCTTTAAATCAGATCGTGAAGCGTGTTATGGTAAGGATTTCCAAATGCTCTCCACCATGAAAAAGGAGGTGGGGGGAGACTTTGAGAGCTTCATTGATTCCAGGCGAGGATAAGAGAGCAAAGATCTGCCCAGGCCCTTGTCCTGCATCCTACTATTGTCCCTGGTAATCTATTTCCCAGAAGGCACCACCCAAGCCCCCAGCGCCAATCACTGTCTTTATGTGGCTGCCTTGCAAGGGTATGCCTCCTGTCTGGGTTTCATTCCTGGGCTTCCAAAATGACATCTCAGATTTTCTACTGGACTTCCCGACTTGTTTCTCCCTCTCTCACTTTAAATTCAGTTTCTACATTTATTTGTCTGTCTATATACTACCTCAGATTCCCATCCAACACCAGGGCTCCTCCTTGCCTTCCTTCTGTCCTTATTTGTGGCTGCTTCTGTGACACTGAGAACCTGGCTCCCAAAGACCACAGCACGTGTACCTATTTGCTCACTCCTAGGATAATTCCATGTTTTGAGTTCAGTAGATTGGACTTAACTTCTGGCCCTACAACTTATCAGCTGGCTTTTGGGTAATGACCCAGCTTCTATATGCCTCACCCGTAAGTGGGAATAATAATAGCATCTACCGTGTGAGTTATGTATTGCTGCATAACGAATTACCCTAATGGTAGTGGCTTAAAACAACAATATTGTCTCAGTCTCTGTAGGTCAGGAATCTAGGTGTAACTTCCCTGCGTCCTTTGCTCCAGGGTTTCTCACAGCTTCAGTCAAAGTGTTGGGTGGATCTGCTTCCAAGCTCACTCACATGGTTGCTGGCAGGACTCAGTTCTTTCAAAGCTACTGGACTGAAGGCCTCAGTTCCTCTCTGGTGGTTGGTGAGAGGCTACCCTCAATTCTTAGATATGTCAGCCTCTCCAGCTTGCTCTGTTGTAGCGAGCACATGAGAATAGCCAGAAAAAGGGTGTGAAAAACATAGAAGTTGTAGTCTTTTAGAACCCAGTCTCAGCAGTGACATCCTATCACTTCTGTTGTGTTCTATTCATTAGCAGTGAGTCACTGGGTCCAGTCAGGGGGAGGAGGGTTCCAAGTGGCAGGGATCACTGAGAGTCACTTCAGAAACCTACTTACCTCATGGACTGGGTGGAACAGAATCTCCCCAAGTTCACATTGATCTGGAACCTGGGAATATGATCTTATTTGGAAAGAAAGTCTTTGCAGAGCTACTAAAATCAAGAGGCGGCCATACCAGATGAGGGTAGGCCCTCAATCCAATATGATTAGTGTCCTTTTAAGAAGAGGGGAGTTGGGTGTAGAGACACACACACATACAGAGGGACATGCAAGGACTGACGAAGAGACTGGGGTTCTGCTGCCACCAGCCAAGGGACACCAAAGATTGCCTACAATCACCAGAAGCTCAGAGAAGCAAAGAAAGATCTTCCTTAGAGCCTTCAGAGGGAGGGTGGCCCTGCCAATAACCTTGATTTTGGACTTTTAGCCTCCAGAACCATGAGAAAATAAATTTCTATTTGTTTCAAAGCAACCCAGTTTGTCGTAGTTTGTTATAGCAGCCGTAGGACTCTCGTATACCTCACCTACCCATTTTGATTATTAAGCTGTGTAAAATGTTCAGTGCAGTGCCAGGCACCTAGGAAGTCTCAATAAATATTAGCTATTAAGTTACATAACCCTGTTCTAGAATCTTCTGTGTTTCTTTACATGAGATAGTGTGTATTAAGGCACTTTTTATGTCATGTTGTGTAGACAACTGCAGGTATTATTACTGCTTTTGTATTATTATTATTTTTAAAGATTTTATTTATTTGACAGAGAGACAG
>NC_048221.1:4978990-5007642 GCF_002007445.2 Ailuropoda melanoleuca
ATAATTCCATGTTTTGAGTTCAGTAGATTGGACTTAACTTCTGGCCCTACAACTTATCAGCTGGCTTTTGGGTAATGACCCAGCTTCTATATGCCTCACCCGTAAGTGGGAATAATAATAGCATCTACCGTGTGAGTTATGTATTGCTGCATAACGAATTACCCTAATGGTAGTGGCTTAAAACAACAATATTGTCTCAGTCTCTGTAGGTCAGGAATCTAGGTGTAACTTCCCTGCGTCCTTTGCTCCAGGGTTTCTCACAGCTTCAGTCAAAGTGTTGGGTGGATCTGCTTCCAAGCTCACTCACATGGTTGCTGGCAGGACTCAGTTCTTTCAAAGCTACTGGACTGAAGGCCTCAGTTCCTCTCTGGTGGTTGGTGAGAGGCTACCCTCAATTCTTAGATATGTCAGCCTCTCCAGCTTGCTCTGTTGTAGCGAGCACATGAGAATAGCCAGAAAAAGGGTGTGAAAAACATAGAAGTTGTAGTCTTTTAGAACCCAGTCTCAGCAGTGACATCCTATCACTTCTGTTGTGTTCTATTCATTAGCAGTGAGTCACTGGGTCCAGTCAGGGGGAGGAGGGTTCCAAGTGGCAGGGATCACTGAGAGTCACTTCAGAAACCTACTTACCTCATGGACTGGGTGGAACAGAATCTCCCCAAGTTCACATTGATCTGGAACCTGGGAATATGATCTTATTTGGAAAGAAAGTCTTTGCAGAGCTACTAAAATCAAGAGGCGGCCATACCAGATGAGGGTAGGCCCTCAATCCAATATGATTAGTGTCCTTTTAAGAAGAGGGGAGTTGGGTGTAGAGACACACACACATACAGAGGGACATGCAAGGACTGACGAAGAGACTGGGGTTCTGCTGCCACCAGCCAAGGGACACCAAAGATTGCCTACAATCACCAGAAGCTCAGAGAAGCAAAGAAAGATCTTCCTTAGAGCCTTCAGAGGGAGGGTGGCCCTGCCAATAACCTTGATTTTGGACTTTTAGCCTCCAGAACCATGAGAAAATAAATTTCTATTGTTTCAAAGCAACCCAGTTTGTCGTAGTTTGTTATAGCAGCCGTAGGAATCTCATATACCTCACCTACCCATTTTGATTATTAAGCTGTGTAAAATATTCAGTGCAGTGCCAGGCACCTAGGAAGTCTCAATAAATATTAGCTATTAAGTTACATAACCCTGTTCTAGAATCTTCTGTGTTTCTTTACATGAGATAGTGTGTATTAAGGCACTTTTTATGTCATGTTGTGTAGACAACTGCAGGTATTATTACTGCTTTTGTATTATTATTATTTTTAAAGATTTTATTTATTTGACAGAGAGACAGTGAGAGAGGAAACACAAGCAAGGGNTGTATTATTATTATTTTTAAAGATTTTATTTATTTGACAGAGAGACAGCAAGAGAGGAAACACAAGCAAGGGGGTGAGAGGGAGAAGCAGGGTTCCCGCTGAGCAGGGAGCCCGATGCGGGGCTCGATCCCAGGACTCTGGGATCATGACCTGAGCCAAAGGCAGACGCTTAATGGCTGAGCCACCCAGGCGCCCCTGCTTCTGTATTATTAACCCAATGNGGGTGAGAGGGAGAAGCAGGGTTCCCGCTGAGCAGGGAGCCCGATGCGGGGCTCGATCCCAGGACTCTGGGACCATGACCTGAGCCGAAGGCAGACGCTTAATGGCTGAGCCACCCAGGAGCCCCTGCTTCTGTATTATTAACCCAATTAACACCCATTCCTTCAGGAAGCCTCCTCTGCACCTGCCATATTCTAGGGCTTCTCCGTGTGCTCCCAAGGTATCTTGTCCTATATATTAAGAACGTGCTGGACCCTTGCAATCATTTAATCATTTATTTGTCATTATTTACCTAGTGACTCTCCCACCAGACTGAAAACTCCACAAGGGAATACCCTTTATTTCTTTGTCAACTTACTTCCATAAGGTTTAGTATTGTTCCTGGCTTTTAGTAGGTGTGCAATAAATACTATTGACTGAATTATTGAACTGGAGGCCCCACCCTAATCCCCTTTTAAATTTTTACTGTAGAAGACATTTGGGACTTCTTGGAGGGGACTTGGGCAAGGATGGGAAGTATCAGGGAAAGACCCAACTCAAGAGTGATTGGAAAGACCATGGGCCAGGCATGTTACCTCCACATTCCACTCAATGGCTACTTTTCTTTCCCAGAGGGTGCCGGTGAGGAGACACCATTCTCAGGGAACATTCAGGTGAGTGAAGTGAAGCCTAGGTCTGGGAGACAGCAGACCAGTCTTGCCATGTTATTCTCCTGCTCAAATAACTACCATGGCTCCCTCTGCCTTTTAGGACACACCAGCTCTCATGCAGGAATGATTTGTCCTTTCTCCCAGGGGACATCTGGCAATGTCTTGGGACATTTTTTGTTTGTCACAACTAGGGTGTCACTGGCATCTAGTGGGTAGAGACCAAGGATCCTGCTAAATATTTGATTATGCCCGAGGACAGCCTCCCACATTATCTGGTCTCAAATTTCAATAGACATTGAGAAAAAGTGGAAAAGGTCTTTAGTGACTTAGCTGTTGTTCAAAGACCAGCACCAGAAATCTAGAGCTTCACTCCACCCCTGTCACCATTTCCCATCTCCTGTCTTCCTCTGTAAGGCACTCTTCATGGGTTCCAGACACCTTATCCTTTAGGCCCTCATATTCCCATAAATACAATGGAGTGAATGATATGCCCTTCAGAGGGCTGTATGTGGTCAATGAGAAGATACACATCAGGTTGAAAGTGCAGAGCCTACACCTTAATCAATGTTATTGCCTTCTGGGCTCACCCAATGACAGTCAAGTATATTCCTGCTTGCTCAAATTTCAGGAAAAACCTACCTAATTAGCTTTATTTCTTTGAAAGGAAATTTTGAGAAACAATGGAAGCAAAGAGCATGTTGCAAAAATGGCTACCCAAATATTTCAAAAAATAGAAGTGATCATATGGACTGAGGATTTAGCTTCTCCAGGAAAGCATGAGAATTCTACACTTGGTATAGGTAAGAAACATGGGGCACTTTCCTTATGACCAAAACACTTTATGAGGGTGACCTTTTGTCAGACCTTGTGTTTATACATTTATGTGACATGGAGAATTCATTCAAGGGGTTCTCCCCAAATGCAGACCTGCTCCCAGGTGACTTTTCCTTGGAAAACTTTTAAATGTTTATCTTCTCTTGCTCAAAAACTTAAGTTATTCCCTCGCCAGGTACTCCAGTATACATTATTTAAAATTTTTTGATCTTTAAATATTATATGTAAAGGCTGAGCTTGCCCACCCTGGTTTCAGCTCCAGGAAGCATGGCCATCCCCTCTCTTCTCCTGGGTTGATGTGGCCAATGGATACTGCTTAGACCATTTTGACCATCTCATCTCAGTCAGCCAGAGATGTGGAAGGGAATGCCATCTGGTCTACCTTGCATGCAGAAAAGGAAATCACCAGTAGGGGGCCTTTCAAAGAGGAGAGTTCTTCAACAGATTTCTTATGCATGGGAAGTGAGCAAAGCAGGACTCACTTTCTTAATGTTTCCAGTCTATGAAATCAAGAGGTGCAATGAGACAAGTGAGAAGACTGTCCTGGAAGCTGGAAATAACACTATGGATATCAACTGTACTGATGCTTTCAAAGGAACCATAGAAGGTACTGTGTTTTAGATGGATTCTCCTGACCTCTAAATCCTAGGCACTGTTGTCTCATTTCTAGGTGATTTGGCCAACTTACAAAGCCTTCAAGGCAGGGGGGACTCTACATGGTGACCACTAACCAGGCAATTTGGGGGACACAGTTAGTGGGTACTTTGTGACACGCTGAGGTTCAAACAGGGATCCCTTGGCATGCTTCCTTAAAAGGGACAGGCTGATTCATGCTCTGTTTCCATGTGATGGTCTGAAAAGGCAGCACTTGAAAGCAGCAGATGATTGTTGCCTTGAACACTCTTTCCCTTGAGAAGTGTTTCACGATCTCCCTATTTAAAATATCCCTAGCCTTCCTCTGTCCTATGAATTGGCAAGCTTTGTCTATGAAAGGACCAGATAGTAATTTTTTTCTCAAGTTCTTATTTAAATTCCAGTTAGTTAACATACAACGTAATATTAGTTTCAGATATAGAATTCAGTGATTCATCACTTGCATAGAACACCCAATGCTCATCACAAGTGCCCTGCTTAATACCTACCACTCATTTAACCCATCCCTCCACCCACCTCCCCTCCAGGAACCCTCAGTTTGTTCTCTATAGTTAAGAGTTGGCTTTATGGTTTGCCCCCTCTTTTTCCTTTTTTTCCCTATGTTCATCTCTTTTGTTTCTTAAATTCCACATGTGAGTGAAATCATATGGTATTTGTCTCTCCCTGATAGACTTATTTCATTTAGCATAATACACTGTAGCTCCATCCATGTCATTGCATTCTTTTTTATGGCTAAGTAATATTCCACTATAGATAGATACATAGATAGCTAGATAAATAGATATAGATAGATACAGATACAGATATACGCACACACCACATCTTACATCTTTATCCGTTCACCAGTTGGTGGACATTTGGGCTCTTTCCATAGTTTGGTTAATGTTGATAATGCTGCTATAAACATCGGGGTGTGTGTATCCCTTCAAATCAGTATTTTTATATCCTTTGGGTAAATGCATAGTAGTGTAATTGCTGGATCATAGGGTAGCTCTATTTTTAACTTTTTGAGGAACTGCCATACTGTTTTCCACAGTGGCTGTACCAGTTTGCATTTCCACCAACAGTGTAAGAGGGTTCCCCTTTGTCTGCATCCTTGCCAAAATTTGTTGTTTCTTGTGTTATTAATTTTAGCCATTCTGACAGGTGTGAGGTTGTATCTCATCATCGTTTTGATTTGTATTTCCCTGATGATGAGTGATGTTGAACATCTTTTCATGTGTCTGTTAGTCATCTGTATGTCTTCTTTGGGAAAATGTCTATTCATGTCTTCTGCCCATTTTTCAACTGGATTATTTGTTTTCTGGATGTTGAGTTTTATAAGTTCTTTATACAACTAACCCTTTATCAGATATGTCATTTGCAAATATCTTCTCCCATTCCAAATGTTGCTTTTTAGTTTTGTTGATTGTTTCCTTCACTGTGAGGAAGCTTTTTATTTTGAAGAAGTCCCAATAGTTTATTTTTGCTTTTGTTTTCCTTGCCTTGCTTGTTATAACTACTCAACTCTAACATTGTAGTGGGGACCATAGATGATATGTAAATGAAGGGGCATGACTGTGCACCAATAAAACTTTATGTACAAAAACAGGTGGTGGGCTGGATTTGCTTCTCAGGCCATAGTTTGCCACCCCTGCTTTATTCCACCATCTCATTTAAATTTCTGCACAGCACATACACTATGCAATTTTTCTTAATTTGTTTGTTGTCCATCTCTCCCACTATAATATCAGCTCTCTGATGGCAAGAAGTTAGCCTGTTTTCTTTACTTTTGTATTGCAATGCCTAGAACACTGCCTGGCACACACTAGGTATTATTTGATGAAAGAGTGACTAAACATTAATGAAAGAGTGCATGAAAAATATCTCAAAGAGAAAGACCTAATTCTCTGGTGAGAATGAAATACCTACTGTATTTTCTCCAGAAAATTCCCAGTTACTGATTACTCTTCACTCCTTATTGTGAGCTGTCAGATGGAGAAGGGGGAGGGAAAAGATCTGCAAATGAGTTGGTTTTTTAAATGGAGTAAATAATAATGTAGGCAGAAAGTGGCTTTGGCTAAAACTGGGATGGTGGCCCATGAATAACTGCAGTTTAAGAAATATTACATCATCCTACATGCATCTAATGTGAATTTACCTTCTGTGAATTAAATTATTCTTGTGTGAAAAGGGGAGGGAACGAGGATGGAAGGGAGAGAAACAAAGAAAGACAAAGAGAGGGAAGGAGAATGAGAGAATGAATTAAAAGAATGTGTCATCCTGCATACCTTTCTAAATTAGACACCACAGAGTGAGCTTGAGATGAAAGATGAGAATGTGTGGTTTCCTCATTCCACCTGAGTTCCACCTGCTCTTTTGAGGACAAACATCTTGCCTCATGGCTCTAAGGGCTTGTATATATTTTTAAAATACATTAATGGATATTTTGCATACATATTTCTACTATAATGTGTGGGACATTATAGTATGTATTACATATACAAAATGCTGTACCCCAAACCACATATAATGTATTGATGGAGCAACATAAGGAATTTCCAAGGGCGATTTTGACTATACGTAAGGTTTGCCTTATGACTCTCACGCAAGATACTAGCATACTGATTTCCCATAATACAGATGCCTTCTAAAGTGACTTCTCTTCTGTTTTCTCAGACAGAAGTGCAGTTGCACTTATCACTTACCAGTTTCTTTGGGATATTCTGAATGGATCCTTTTTTAATGATGGAAGAGGGACACAGGAAGTGATACTGAACTCTCGTGTCGTGAGTGGAACCATTAGTACGAAGAAAAAAGTATCTCTGTCTGAACCTGTGTTCCTGACCTTCCAACATATTCAGGTGAGCAAAATCCAGAGCTGGTTCTCTGTACATTACCTCAAAGAGATGTGTTATGAGGGTCCTGCCAAGAAACTGAATCCAATTCTACTCATTCGGAGTTAACAGAACCAATAAGAAATGTTGAGGCACACAGAGATTGCCGCCAAGGGAAGCTATTATCACATTTAAGCCTAAAAAGGCATTGGAGGCATGAGCATTGTTGAGCCCAGTGACAGCTGGAGACATGAAAGAGGGTTGCCCTGCTGGAGATGGAGATATCCTGAAGGGGACGAAGCATCTGGAAGAAACACCTGACTTCCTCCTCTTCTCATCTAAGGACTTCTCACAAGTTCCTCTCATTGGTTGTCCCAATGACAAGGAGCCTGGGTAAAGCAGTTCATAAGGCTCAGTCCCTGGGGCTCTGAGATGACCAGAGAAGGGCAGAATAAAGGAAGAATAAACCCCACAGCAGGTGTGGTCATATGAAACTCTTCCCCACAAGTGTTCTAGATAATGGGATTTTCCCATTCCAGTTTCCAATGCAATGCATCCATGACTAACCTATAAAATTGAGATGATAAAACCAGAAAGAGCCCCACTTTCATCCTATTCTCTTTTCAGCCTGGTGGTGCAAGAACAAAATATTTCTGTGTCTACTGGGAAGGATCAGAGGAGGGGGGCACCTGGTCAACAGACGGCTGCTATCATGTGGGCAGCAACGATTCACACACCGAATGCAAGTGCTTCCACCTTTCCAGCTTTGCTGTCCTCATGGCCCTTGTTCCCAAGGTACCAAGAATCACAGTCCACTCCTGGTATCTGATTGTGTCCAAGAAACTCTCCAAGTCTTAGAAAAAGACTCTGAGATAAGGAGTCAAGTGGAAGTAGTTTACTTGAGAGATAATTCCAGGAAGCACCAGCAAGGGGCTGGGAAATGAAACAAGAAAAAACAGAAGCTAATGCAGAGAGCATTATCAAGTCACTCACCACTTTGGGCATCTGGAACTTAATTCCCTCTAGGGTACTCTGGGAGTCAGCGTAGGAGATGCACCTGAGTCATCCTAACTGAACTGCAAGAGAGCTAGGCTATCTATACACCACATCCTCTCAGGTGTTGGTTGAAAACTGCATCCAGGGGGGAGGGGGCATTGATTCTGGCATGTCCATGGGCATGGGCAGAGTAAGCTCAAGCTAGTGGAGAAAGCCCTCAAACATTGGAAAGTTGGGTTGTCAGCCCCTACAGTGGTGGGGTCTAAGATGATCTGGAATCGAACATCTGTTACTCTGCGAGAGACAGTTATAACTGGTCAGATGGGAAAGAAGGCAACTAACTGTCACCAATGAAAAAGTATAGGTCCTTGAGGTTCCCAGGTCCCAACTACATCTAGGATAGGCCAGATTTAAAGAAATTTACCTAACTTCTTCCCCTATTTCTTTTAAGCTCTCAATTATTGAACATTTACTGTATGACAATCATTGTATTACACATTTAAATGCATAGCCTCATTTTATTCATTTAACAAATTTGCATATGACTGTCTACTATATGCCAGATGCTGTTCTAGGCATTGAGGATACAGCAGAGAACAAAACAGATAAAGAAATCCCAGCCTTTGTGGAGATGACTTTGGAGAGCTATGTTGTCCAATAAGATCACCAGCCACATCTGGCTATTGGGTACTTGAAATGTGGCTAGTGTGGCTGAGAACCAACTTTTTCATTTTATTTAATTTTAATTTATTTATTTTTATTTTTATTTTTATTTTTTTTTTATAATTAATTTTATTTTATTATATTATGTTAATCACCATACAGTACATCCCCTGATTCTGATGTAAAGTTTGATGCTTCATTAGTTGCGTATAACACCCAGTGCACCATGCAATACGTGCCCTCCTTACTACCCACCACCAGTCCATCCCCTTCCCCCACCCCCTCCCCTCTGAAGTCCCCAGTTTGTTTCCCATAGTCCATAGTCTCTCATGTTTCATTCCCCCTTCTGATTACCCCCCTTTTCTTTATCCCTTTCTTCCCCTACCGATCATCCTAGTTCTTATGTTCCATAGATGAGAGAAATCATATGATAATTGTCTTTCTCTGCTTGACTTATTTCACTTAGCATTATCTCCTCCAGTGCCGTCCATGTTGCAGCAAATGTTGAGAATTCGTTCTTTCTGATAGCTGAGTAATATTCCATTGTATATATGGACCACAGCTTCTTAATCCAGTCATCTGTTGAAGGGCATCTCGGCTCCTTCCATGATTTGGCTATTGTGGACAATGCAGCTATGAACATTGGGGTGCATATGGCCCTTCTCTTTACTACGTCTGTATCTTTGGGGTAAACACCCAGTAGTGCAATGGCTGGGTCATAGGGTAGTTCAATTTTTAACTTTTTAAGGGACCTCCACACTGTTTTCCAGAGTGGCTGTACCAACTTGCATTCCCACCAACAATGTAGGAGGGATCCCCTTTCTCCACATCCTCTCCAACAATTGTTGTTTCTTGCCTTGTCTATCTTTGCCATTCTAACTGGCGTAAGGTGGTATCTCAGTGTGGTTTTGATTTGAATTTCCCTGATGGCTAATGATTTTGAACATTTTTTCATGTGTCTGTTAGCCATTTGTATGTCTTCATTGGAAAAGTGTCTGTTCATATCTTCTGCCCATTTTATGATTTGTTTATTTGTTTCTCGTGTATTGAGTTTGAGAAGTTCTTTGTAGATCTTGGATACCAGTCCTTTATCTGTGGTGTCCTTTGCAAATATATTCTCCCATTCCGTGGGCTGTCTCTTAGTTTTTTTGACTGTTTCCTTGGCTGTGCAGAAGCTCTTTATCCTGATAAAGTCCCATAAGTTCATTTTATCTTTTATTTCTCTTGCCTTTGGAGATGTGTCGTGAAAAAGGTTGCTCTGGCCGATGTCATAGAAGTTGTTGCCTATGTTCTCCTCTAGAATTTTGATGGATTCCTGTCTCACATTGAGGTCTTTCATCCATTTGGAGTTTATTTTTGTGTATGGTGTGAGAGAGTGGTCAAGTTTCATTCTTTTGCATGTAGCTGTCCAATTTTCCCAGCACCATTTATTGAAGAGACTGTCTTTTTTCCACCGGATGTTTTTTCCTGCTTTATCAAAGATTAGTTGCCCAAAGAGCCGAGGGTCCATTTCTGGGTTCTCTATTCTGTTCCATTGGTCGATGTGTCTGTTTTTGTGCCAGTACCATGCTGTCTTTGTGATCACAGCTTTGTAGTACAGCTCGAAATCCGGCATTGTGATGCCCCCAGCTTTGTTTTTCCTTTTCAACAGTTCCTTGGAGATTCGGGGCCTTTTCTGGTTCCATACAAATTTAAGGACTATTTGTTCCAGTTCTTTGAAAAATGTCCTCGGTATTTTGATCGGGATAGCATTGAAAGTGTAGATTGCTCTGGGTAGTATGGACATTTTAACTATGTTAATTCTTCCAATCCATGAGCATGGAATATTTTTCCATCTTTTTATGTCTTCCTCAATATCTTTCAAAAGTGATCTATAGTTTCTAGCATATAGGTCCTTTACGTCTCTGGTTAAGTTAATTCCAAGGTAACGCATGGTTTTTGGTGTTATTGTAAATGGGATGGATTCCCTAATTTCTCTTTCTTCAGTCTCGTTATTCGTGTATAGAAATGCAACTGATTTCTGGGCATTGATTTTGTATCCTGCCACCTTACTGAATTGTTCTATAACTTCTAATAGTTTGGGAGTGGATTCCTTTGGGTTTTCCATATAGAGTATCATGTCATCTGCAAAGAGAGACAGTTTGACTTCTTCTTTGCCGATTTGGATACCTTTGATCCCTTTTTGTCTTCTGATTGCTGTTGCAAGGACTTCTAGTACTATGTTGAATAATAGTGGCGAGAGTGGGCATCCTTGTCGTGTTCCTGATCTTAAGGGAAAGGCTTCCAGCTTTTCCCCATTGAGAATAATGCTTGCAGTAGGCTTTTCATAGATGGCTTTTATGAGATTGAGAAATGTACCCTCTATTCCTACACTCTGAAGGGTTTTAATCAGGAAAGGATGCTGTATTTTGTCAAATGCTTTTTCTGCATCAATTGAGAGGATCATATGGTTCTTGAGTCTTTTCTTGTTGATATGATGTATCACATTGATTGATTTGCGAGTGTTGAACCATGCTTGCATCCCAGGTATGAATCCCACTTGGTCATGATGGATAATCCTTTTAATGTACTGTTGGATTCTATTAGCAAGGATCTTGTTGAGGATTTTGGCATCCATATTCATTAGAGAAATCGGTCTGTAATTCTCCTTTTTGAGGGGGTCTTTGCCTGGTTTGGGGATCAAGGTAATATTAGCCTCATAGAATGAGTTTGGTAGCTTTCCTTCTGTTTCTATTTTTTGAAATAGCTTTAGGAGAATAGGTATTATTTCTTCTTTGAATGTTTGGTAGAATTCCCCAGGAAAACCGTCTGGGCCTGGAGTTTTATTATTTGGAAGGTTGTTTATCACTGACTCAATTTCTTCATAGTTAATTGGCCTATTTAAGAAATCTATTTCTTCCTGTTTCAGTCTTGGTAGTTTATAGGTTTCCAGGAAGGCCTCCATCTCTTCCAGATTGTTTAGTTTTTTGGCATATAGCTGTTGATAAAAGTTTCTAATAATCCTTGCAATTTCAATGGTGCTGGTCGTGACCTCTCCCTTTTCAGTCATAATTTTAATAATCTCAGTCCTTTCTCTTTGTTTTTGGACAAGTTTTGCCAGTGGTCTATCAATTTTATGGATTCTCTCAAAGAACCAGCTTCTAGTCCTGTTGATCTGCTCTACTGTGGTTCTGGTCTCTAATTCATTGATTTCTGCTCTAATCTTGGTCAACTCCTTCCTTGTCAGTGGGTTAGGCCTGTCCCTCTGTTGCTGTTCCAGTTTCTTGAGGTGAGAATATAGAAACTGCATTTTAGATTTTTCTATTCTTTTGAGTGAGGCTTGGATGGCTATGTATTTCCCCCTTAGGACTGCCTTTGCAGTATCCCATAGGTTTTGGACCGTTGTGTATTCATTCTCGTTGGTCTCCATAAATTGTTTAATTTGTTTTTTGATTTCCTGGTTTATCGAGTCATTCTTGAGCAGGATGGTTCTTAGCCTCCAAGTGTTTGAGTTTCTTCCAGG
The DNA here is from genome assembly GCF_002007445.2 of Ailuropoda melanoleuca. NCBI lineage: Eukaryota > Metazoa > Chordata > Mammalia > Carnivora > Ursidae > Ailuropoda > Ailuropoda melanoleuca. The sequence continues at coordinate 4,990,689 of NC_048221.1, forward strand.
TTTTTCCTTGTGGTTGAGTTCCAATTTCAGAGCGTTGTGGTCTGAGAATATGCAGGGGATAATTTCAATCTTTTGGTATTGGCTGAGACCTGTTTTGTGTCCCAGAGCATGATCTATTCTTGAGAATGTTCCATGGGCATTTGAATAGAATGAGTATTCTTTGGTTCTGGGGTGTAGTGTTCTATATATATCTATGAGGTCCAACTCGTCGAGTATGGCATTCAAAGCCTTTGATTCTTTGCTTAGTTTTTGCCAGGGTGTTCTGTCTATTTCTGATAGTGGGGTGTTGAGGTCCCCTACTATTACTGTGTTCTTATCTATATGTCTCTTTATTTTGGTTAAGAGTTGGCTTGTGTATCTTGCTGCTCCCCTGTTGGGGGCATATATATTAATAATTGTCATATCCACTTGTTGAATACTTCCTTTAAGAATAATATAGTGCCCTTCTGTATCTCTCTCTATGGCCTCTAGTTTAAAATCCAGTCTATCTGATATGAGAATTGCTACTCCAGCTTTCTTTTGAGGTCCATTTGCGTGGAAGATGGTACTCCATCCCCTTACTCTAAGTCTGAATGCATCTTTGGGTTCAAAATGAGTCTCTTGTAGACAGCAAATGGATGGGTCATGTCTTTTTATCCAATCTGCAACCCTGTGGCGTTTTATGGGAGAGTTTAAGCCATTTAGATTGATAGAGATTATTGACAGATATGATTTTAATGATGCCATTTCTCTTTAAAGTCTTTGTATCGGTTGTGACTTGCTGCTCTGTATCACTCTTGGGGCCTTTTTACCTTTATAGAGCCCCCCTTAATATCTCCTGTAGGGCTGGTTTCGTGGTTACGAAATTGGTTAATGATTGGCGATTTTGGAACGTCTTTATTTCTCCATCAATTCTGAATGACAGCTTTGCTGGATAAAGGATCCTTGGCTGCATGTTTTTCTCTGAAAGAGCTTTAAAAATGCCCCCCCAAGCCTTTCTCTCATTCCAGGTCTCTGTAGACAGGTCTGACGTAATCCTGATACCTTTGCCTTGGTACGTGAGAAATTTCTTTGCCCTGGCCGCTTTCAATACTGTATCCTTGGATCTAATATTTGCGAATTGCACTATGACATGCCGTGGCGTAGGTTTGTCCTGGTTGAGCTTGGATGGGGTCCTCTCTGCCTCTTGGACACGAATGCTTGTTTCCCTTGCTAGATTAGGGAAGTTTTCAGCTACAATTTGTTCAAATATCTCTTCTAGACCTCTGTTTTTCTCCACCCCTTCAGGGATGCCGATGATTCTGACATTGGATCGTTTCATAGAGTCAGTAATCTCCCGTAATCTACATTCGTGGGCGTGGATTTTTTTAAGACCAGCTTCTATTTTCGTTTTTTCTTCTACTAACCCATCCTCCAATTCGCTAACGCGTTCCTCTGCCTCGGTGACCCTGGCCGTCAGAGCCTCTAGTTTTGACTGTATTTGGCCCACTGAGTTTTTAATTTCTGTCAGATTCGCTCTCATTTCTGCCCTTAGGGATTCTATATTCTCAGCAACGCTTTCTCTGATGCTTTTTTCAAGTTTACTCATCATCTTGACCATTGTTGCTCTGAATTCCATTTCTGATAATTGGGATACATCCATATGTATTAATTCTGTGGCCGAGGCCAATTCTGTGGCAGAGGCCACAGACTCATTATCTTTTCTTTGCTGGGGGGGACTTCTCCTTCTCGTCATTCTGATGAAGAGAGATTGCAGGGTTGTCCAGAGCCCAAGTGTTGACTGGGACCCAGGCCGTGCGCCCTTGTTTTATAGAGATCTTAGGGATGTGGGCTTCTTCCTTAAAGAGTTTATTTATTTATTTGAGAGAGAGAGAGACAGTCAGCAAGAAAGGGAACCCAAGCAGAGGAGTGGGAGAGGAAGAAGCAGGTTCCCGGTGGAGAAGCCCGATGAAGGACTCCTTACGGAGCGTTGTGATCACACCCTAATCCGAAGACAGGTGCTTGGTGACTGCGCCACTCAGGCGCTCCGGGTTGTGGGCTTCTTGATTTTTCAGCCTGCCTTCTGGGGGAGGGGCCTGCCTGCCGGTACTCAGAAAACCCTGTTTGGGTAGAGTCTCTGTGTCCCTTGCGAGGGGGGATGGGGATGGGCACCCTGTGAGCCGGTATTTCCGGGCTTTTGTTCTCTGGCGGCTTTCCCTGGCGGTTTGCTATGCCTCTTCTGAGAGAGCAGCAGCGGCTGAAATTCAGCCTCTGTCTCAGAACAGAGGGATCGCGGATCGTTCTCCACTGATGTTCTGGCCACTTTAACTCTGTTTCTGTTGGTGCTGCTCAACCCTGCAGCATCCCGGGCTGTGCGCCCCACACCCGGCGTCCCAGCCCTCACTTCCAGGGCCGGCACGTCTCTGTCCTTTGTGTTTCCAACCCCGCCAGCCGCCAGCCGCCCCGCGCGGGCTCCCGGAGCTCCCCGTCTCAGTCTGGTGTCTCACGGGTGCTGACCGCGAGTCCGCCTGCTCCCCCGTGCAGGTGGCCCTCCAGCCGCCAGCCGCCCCGCGGACGCTCCCGGAGCTCCCGGTCTCAGCCTCGATCCAGTGAGCACACCGGAGCTCCGGAGCTCCGTGAGATGCTTGGTGGTGCACGCTCCCGGCTCACGGACTCAGTCTGCCGTTTCCAGAGTGCGGGTCCGCGGTCCGCCCGCTCCCCGGTGCAGGTGGCCCGCCAGCCGCCCTGCGCGCGCGCTCCTGGAGCTCGCGTTCTAAGTCTGTTGTCTCGCGGGTGCCGTCCGCGAGTCCGCCTGCTCCCCCGTGCAGGTGGCCCGCCAACCGCCAGCCGTCCCGCGTGCGCTCCCGGAGCTCCCTTCTCAGCCTGCTGTCTCAAGCGTGCGGGTCCGCGGTCTGTCCGCTCCCCCTTGCAGGTGGCTACCGCTTCCCGGCGCCCTGACACGGCGGCTCCCTCCCCCTTCTGTTTAGCTTCCGATATCTGTGCGCGGTTTCACGGCTCCCCGCTTCGTACCTCGATACTCAGCGCTGGAGATGTTCATTTGTAGAGATCCAGATGTATCTTCCTGCGTCTCAGGCTGATTCCGTGGATATTCCTGCTGGTCTGGTACCTATCCAGCTCAACTCAGGGGACCGGCTGAAAAAGGGGTCCCCTACTCCTCCGCCATCTTTAATCCCCCCTAATTTTAATTTATTTAAATTAAGAAGCAGTGTGAATTATTTTTCCATTAAATACAACTTCATTGGTAGGACTTCATTTCACTTTTATCATTGACAATAAAAGCATCTGAATTCAGATGTGTCATAAGGATAAAAAACACCCTAGATTTCAAAGGATTAATATGAAAACAGTATATAATAGCTCATTAATAATTGTTTTACATTGATTGTAATTTGAACTGATTGCATTTTTGTTTTATTGGTTATAATATATTCAATACATTGGACTGATAATATTTCAAATGTATACTATTAAATTAACTTGACCTGATTTAAAAAGATATGGCTACTAGAAATTTTTAAATTCCACATGTGGCTCACATATTTCTTTGGACAGCACCAGGCTACTAGCTTTGGTTTTTCAATCGCCTTGTGTGGTGAGTGCTATTAGTGCACTCATTTTGAAGATGAGAACATCAAATCTCAGAAAGGTAAGTCAGTTGTTTAAGGGACTGAACTGAGGAGCCCATCAGACTCTCCATCAGAAACATAACTGCAGAATTGGAAACTATAATGGATTCCTTCTTTTGTGGCTCATAGGTGGATCCTGTGCTGACCATGATCACATATGTGGGGTTGAGCCTCTCTCTGCTGTGCCTCCTCCTGGCAGCCCTCACCTTCCTCCTGTGCCGACCCATCCAGAACACCAGCACCTCCCTCCATCTGCAGCTCTCCATCTGCCTCTTCCTGGCCCACCTGCTCTTCCTCACGGGCATTGGCCAGACAGAGCCCAAGGTAGGTGATTTAACCAAATCACCTTGTTGTCATAATCAAATCTAGCCATCTTGTCTTGGGGAAGGATGGGGAGAAGGCAAGAGTCAGCAGTAATGGTAACAACATGGATGGAACTAGAGGGTGTTTTGCTAAGCGTAATAAGTCATTCAGAGAAAGACAAATACAATATGATTTCACTCATATGTGGAATTTAGGAAATAAAACAGATGAACATAGGGGAAGGGAAGGAAAAATAAAATAAGATAAAAACAGAGGGAGAGACAAACTATAAGTGACACTTTTTTATTTTTAATTTATTCTATTTTTTATTTTTTTTAAGTCATCACATTTTTATTATGTTCAGTTAGCTACCATATATCATTAGTTTTTGATGTAGTGTTCAATGATGTCGTTGCGTGTAACACCCAGTGCTCATCACAACACATGCCCTCCTTAATACCCATCATCCAGCTACCCCGTCCCCCTACATCCCTCCCCTCTAAAACCTCAGTTTGTTTCTCAGAGTCCATAGTTTCTCATGGTTTATCTCCCCCTCTGATTTCCCCTCCTTCAGTTTTCCCTCCCTTCCCCTATGGTCTTCCATGCTATTCTTTATGTTCCACATATGAGTGAAACCATATGATAATTGTCTTTCTCTGCTTGACTTATCTCACTTAGCATAATCTCCTCCAGTTCCATCCATGTCAGTGCGAATGATGGGTATTCATCCTTTCTGATGACTAATATTCCATTGTATATATTTACCACATCTTCTTTATCCATTCATCTGTTGAAGGGCATCTTGGCCTCTTCTGCAGTGTGGCTATTGTGGACATTGCTACTATGAACATTGGGGTGCATGTGCCCCTTCTTTTCACTACATCTGTATCTTTGGGGTAAATACCTAGTAGTGCTCCAAATGGATGAAAGACCTCGATATGAGACAGGAATCCATCAAAATCCTAGAGGAGAACATAGGCAGCAACCTCTTTGACATCGGCCACAGCAACTTTTTTCATGACATGTCCCCAAAGGCAAGGGAAACAAAAGCAAAAATGAACTTTTGGACTTCATCAAGATAAAAAGCTTCTGCACAGCCAAGGAAACAGTCAAAAAAGCTAAGAGGCAGCCCACAGAATGGGAGAAGATATTTGCAAATGACACTACAGATAAAAGATTAGTATCTAAGATCTACAAAGAACTTCTCAAACCCAATACACGTGAAACAAATAATCAAATCAAGTAACGAATCATGGAACTTTACATCAAAACTTGGGATGTACTGTATGGTGACTAACATAACATAATAAAAAATTATTATAAAAAATACCCAGCAGTGCAATTGGTGGGCCATATCATAGCTCTATTTTTAACTTTTTGGAGAACCTCCATACTGTTTTCCAAAGTGGCTGTACCAACTTGCATTACCACAAACAGCGTAAGAGGGTTCCCCATTCTCCACATCCTTGACAACATTTGTTGTTTCCTGCCTTGTTAATTTTTGCCATTCTAACTGGTGTAAGGTTGCACCTCATTGTGGTTTTGATTTGTATTTCTCTGATGACTAATGATGTTGAGCACTTTTTTCATGTGTCTGTTGGCCATTTGTATGTCATCATTGGAAAAGTGTCTGTTCATATCTTCTGCCCATCTTTTGATTTGATTATTTGTTTCTCATGTATTGAGTTTGAGAAGTTCTTTGTAGATCTTGGATACCAGTCTTTTATCTGTAGTGTCATTTGCAAATATATTCTCCCATTCCATGTGCTGCCTCTGAGTTTTTTTGACTGTTTCCTTGGCTGTGCAGAAGCTTTTTATCTTTTTTTTTTTTTGACTGTGTGTCAGATGAAAAGCTATTCTTTTTTATTTATATATTTCTACCGACCAATAGTCGACATACAATGTTACATTAGTTTTAGGTGTGTATCACAGTGATTCCACCCTCCATACATCCCCTATGCGCACCATAAGTGTAGCTGCCATTTGTCACCATACAATGCATTACAATATCATTGACTGTATTCCATATTCTATGCCTTTTCTCCCCCTGATTCATTCATTCCATCACTGGAAGCCTGTTATCTCCCATCCTCTTCACCCATTTTGCCCACCCCCCACCCCTCGCCTCTCTGAAACCACTGATGTATTGTCTGTGTTTATGGGTCTAGTTCTGCTTTTGTCTGTTTGAAAAGCTATTCTATTTTATTTTTTTATTATAATAATATTTTTTTATTATATTGTGTTAGTCACCATACAGTACATCCCTGGTTTTTGATGTAAAGTTCGATGATTCATTAGTTGCATATAACACCCAGTGCACCATGCAGTACGTGCCCTCCTTACTACCCATCACCAGCATCCCATTCCCCACCCCCCTCCCCTCTGAAGCCCTCAGTTTGTTTCTCAGAGTCCATAGTCTCTCATGAGAAGATTTTCATCTTGATGAAGTCCCACAAGTTCATTTTTCCTTTTATTTCCCTTGCCTTTGGAGATGTGTCATGAAAAAGGTTGCTGTGGCTGATGTCAAAGAGGATGCTGCCTAAGTTCTCCTCTAGGATTTTGATGGATTCCTGTCTCACATTGAGGTCTTTCATCCATTTGGAGTTTATCTTTGTGTATGGTGTAAGAGAATGGTCTGGTTTCATTCTTCTGTATGTAGTTGTCCAATTTTCTGAAGAGGCTGTCTTTTTTCCATTGGATATTCTTTCCTAATTTGTGAAAGATTAGTTGACCATGGAGTTGAGGGTCCATTTCTGGCTATCTATTCTGTTCCATTGATCTGTTTTTGTGCTAGTACCGTGCTGTCTTGGTAATCACAGCTTTGTTTTAATGATTTATTTATTTATTTTGAGAGAGAGAGATATTGAGAGAGAGAGAGAGAGAGCAAGCAGGGGGAGGGGCAAAAGGAAAGGGTGAGAGAGAATCCCAAGCCAACTCCCTCCAACTCAGGGCTTGATCCCACAATCCTGAGATCATGACCTGAGCTGAAACCAAGAGTTGATTGCTCAATCAACTGAGCCACTCAGCACTCCAAGAGACTCTTAACTATAGGAAACAAATTGAGGGTTACTGGAGGGGAGGTGGGTGGGGGGATGGAGTAATTGGGTGATGGGCATTAAGGAGGGCACTTGATGTAATGAGCACTGGGTGTTATATGCAACTGATGAATCACTAAATTCTACCCCTGAAACTAATAATACAGTATATATTAAGTAAATTAAAATCTTTTTAAACAAATAAAAAATTAAAAAATAGAGTCAGCAGTGATGGTGTTAGGGGGAAAAAGCAAGTTTCCATTTCAACTCTCCTCAGCTGTAACTCTGAATAAAACCTGTACTTTTTGAGAAGTCATTTAGCAAGCTTACTGAGAGTCAGACTGATGGCATTAGGTAAGGTAACAATAATTCCTATAACAAATAAACTCCAAAATATCATCGACTGAGTACGAGAGTGACTAATTTCCCCCTTCTGCATCAGTGGAGGGTGGACAAATAGGTTTGAAGGGTGTCTATTCTCCAACCTCAGGCTGATGGAAGCCCTTCTGTCTTGTATGCACAGCTTTTGAGGTCATCCAAGAGTCCTTTCCATTTTCATTAACTGAAAAAAGAACATGACAGAGTCCCAAAAGGAAGGTTTATATGGGCCATCTTAGAAAGTGGTGCACATCATGTCCCTTCACGTTCTACTGGCTATAAGTCAGTAAAGTGGTCCCACCTGACAGCAAGGGGAGCAGGGAGATGTAGTCTCTGCCTGGGAAGTCCCACCCTAGTGACAAGTCTATAGTCTGGAATCAGGGGTGGAGGGAGTTTTGAATTCTGGGTGGACAGTGCCTTTGCTACACTAATGACTTTAGCTTTTGTCTCCATTATGATCACAGTCATCAGCATATCCAGGAAGAATTGGAACTAGATGTTTTCCAAAGCTCCTTTTAACCCTAAAAGACTATGATCTCACAGCCAGAAGGTTATGAAAGCACTAGTTTTTCCCCCTGGGAGACAGTACATTGCTATGGTTAAGAGTAAGTATAGTGTCTGGAGAAAGTTTGGATTTCAAATCCACTTTTAATTTTTCCTAGCTGTGTGATCTTGGGTGAGATTTTACCTTTTGGGCCCCAGTTTCCTCATTAGGAAATGGGCAGGGTTGGCAGAGTATAGTGCTGACACTGATTTTGGCCCACCCTCTGTTTCTGTTTAAAAAAAAAAATCTGTTTTATACAACAGTCTGTTTTGTTTATTGGAACCACAGCCACCAATGTCTGAGAGCTGGATGTCCCAGCTCACGCAGAGTGAGCAAATTCTCCCTTCCTCTATAAAAGTTTTTTTTAGACCCTCAGGTGGATTGATGATGCCCGTTTTCATTGGTGAGGGTGATTGTTACTCAGTCTACCGACTCAAATGCTAATCTCTTCCTGAAACACCCTCACAGATACACCCAGAAATGATGTTTTCATGTTATCCGGGCATTCCTTAGCTCAGTCAAGTTGACACATAAAATTAAGCATCACACCCGCCCAAAGGGCAAGGGACATGGACTATTCATCTACCAACTCTCGTCTGTCATGGATCTGAGGACTGTTTCCATAGCATTCATTCCTCTGCATTACTGGCCTGCTCCACACATGGGGAAAGGATGGGGCCGATGAAAGCTCCACAAAAGTGTGTTGCCCCCAGCCAAAAAGTCACAAGTGTTAGAATTAAAAAAGCAGGCCAACATCCAGGAAATGCTAAGTGCTAAGGACATGATGAGGCACAGACCACATTCCTCACTCTTGTCTCCCTCCAGGTGCTGTGCTCCATCATCGGCAGGGCTGCTGCACTACCTCTACCTGGCCTCCTTCACCTGGATGCTCCTTGAAGGGCTGCATCTCTTCCTCACCGTTAGGAATCTCAAAGTGGCCAACTACACCAGTGCAGGCAAATTCAAGAAGAAGTGCATGTACCCTTTAGGCTATGGGATTCCAGCTCTCATTGTGGCTGTGTCTGCAATAGTAGGACCCCAAAACTATGGATCACATACTCAGTAAGCATGATGTGCACCTTTATGGTGGAAGTGGTGTCCATTTCAGTCCATTTGTTTTTGTGAATTATACTTCACAAAACCAGTCCCATTTTAAGCAGGAATTCCTAGAGCAATGATTCTCAGCATGTTTGGGGTAGGATCCTTTTGAGACTTTTGGTGAAATCCTGGGCCTATTTCCCCAAATAGGGAAATGTACCTCTCAGACGAATGTACTTACACATAAAAATTTGAATACAAGTTCAGGACATTCAGGACAAAAAAAGTACACTTAGGAAATTCAGGGCCAGAAAAGCCCAACTGTGGCCTCTGTGCATGAGAAATAGTGCATATTATGTCTCATCCTCCCTGTGATCCTGTGGGGTCAGCATCTCATACACAGGACATCTTGGTCTGAGTGCATCTAAGGAACTTTCTTATGGTCTCAGCTAAAAAGAGAGTAAGTCAGAATTCCTCACTAAAGGAAACTCTGCCTCACTGAAGAAGTTTGCAAAGCTCTGCAAAGTTAGCTAAAGATGTTAGTATTTTGGCAATGGAGCTTCAGTTAGGGAGTAGGCGTGCATGTGCTAAAACAACATGATGAAGGTGTCTCTCTTGAAGGAAAAAAAGATGTCCTGTCTCCAGCCAGAACCTTATGTCTTGCCAGAATGATTCTGGAGATCTCATGGTAGCATAGATCAGGGGTTGGCAAACTTTCTATAGAGGGCCAAATGTTAACTGCTTCTGTCTCTGTGGACCATATGGTCTTTGTGGCAGTTACTCAATGTTGCCCTTGTGGTGGGAGAGTGGCCAATTCATAGACCACATGTAAATGGATGGGTGTTGCTATGTTTCAATAAAACTTTATTTACAGAAACAAGGGGTGGACTGGGTTTGGCCTCTGGGCCATCCTTTGTAACACTTAGAATAGAACTTAAGTGTGGGAGCTTTTCTGCTCACTGAGTATTGGCAATTGCTTGTTACATTTACTAGTTTTACGCTGCCAGGTCTTTGTTCAGAATAATTTATACTCTCTTTGCCAACATAAGGCATGACATAGTAAAACGTGTTTGGGCAACAGAGTACTTGGTACATGGACTATGCTTAGTTAATGTTGGTAGGTTTTCTTGCTGTAGTTAAATTACTACTTTTGCTCTCTTTCTGATAGCAGTCATTATTTTGGGGTACTATATATTGAGCTTTATCTCTTTGCCAGGAACCATACTCAAAAACTATATACACATTATCTCATTTGATCTTTCCTACAAGATCTATATGAGGAAAATGGCAAAAGTCTGATGAAAGAAATCAAAGAAGATTCAAATAAATGGAGAGATAGACCATGTTCATGGATAGGAAGATTCGATATTGTCAAGAGTCAGTCAATTCCTCCCAACTTGATGTATAGATTCAATGCATTTGAAATCACAATCCCAAAAAATTATTTTGTAGATAATGATAAACTGATTCTAATGTTTATATAGAGAAGCAAAAGATCCTGAATAGCTAACACAATATTGAAAGAGAGAAACAAAGTCAGAGGACTGACCCTCCCTGACTTCAAGTCTTGGCATATAGCCACTGTAATCATTTAATCTTTTCAATACTTCTGTCTGCTCCCACTTTACACTTGAGGAAACTGAGGCTTTGAGCATACAGCTTGTATCAGATGAGGAACCATGTCTGATTGCATCTAAAATCTAGATTCTGAACTAAATGGTTCCCAGCACTGGTTTGATCTTGCTACAGGAGTCTGAATTCAAGCTCTCTGCCCTCTGAGAAATAGGCAGCTCATGCATATATTTTTCTCTCAACAGCTGCTGGCTCAAGCTCGATAAAGGGTTCATCTGGAGTTTCACGGGGCCAGTGGCAGTCATTATCTTGGTGAGTGACTAGTGATTGTTATTTATGGGTGTGCCTGCCCTGGGTTGGCCAAGCATGGAGTGTGTTTCTTTCTGCAAAGATGGAAATGAAGTGAAGGTAAGAAAATAGAGCCTAATGTGATTAACTCCTCTTCCTGGAAATACTGTCTTCATATGTTTTACCCTTGTTCCATTATGATTCACTTGTTGCTTTGATGTACTATAACTCTGCTGGGTATTCCTCTAAAAATCCCATGTTTGTTCATTCAACAAATATTTAGCAAGTATCTACTCTGCACAGAGTGACATGTTCTCCTCTTTGCCAGCAGCTTCCTGATCACATCCGTTGTCCTGATATAGACACTAATAGTAATCTTTCACTTTCAAGGTGTCTTGATTTGAAGGATACATTACATAATCACCCTAATCAAGCACCAAGTGCCACAGGTACACATACACACAAGGTGCTGTATCAAAGACCAGAGCATATGCGCATAGCATCCTATGAAGCGTGTATCTTTTGGAAAAAGATACTTAGGTCCACCTCAAGTTAGGTTGCATCTCATAGCCTCAAAATAAAATTCCAAGTCAATATTTCATTCTGTGTCCACAGATAAACTTGGTGTTATACATCCAAATTCTGTGGATTTTGAGAAGCAAACTTTCCTCCCTCAATAAAGAAGTTTCTACCATTCAGAGCACCAGGTAAGAAGGTCCCAAAATCAGTGGTATCTACAGATTCTTCCTACGGGACGACTTTTCTTTCTGCCTGGGAAAGAAAACCCTATACAGAAATCTGATATAATATTTCATGGTACTGGATAAAGGGTGTGTGAGGTACAACTTTGAGAAGTAAAAACTATAATTTTCAGGTAGCTTACTGTACTCCTTGATCTCTTCATTCGACAAATATTCATTGAATGCCTCCTTTGTGTAGCACACTCTTCATATGAAATTCATGCCAAGAGTATCAGCATTAGCCTCCCTCCCCCACCCCATGAGTCCACCTACTTCTGGGAACTCCATTATCCTTGGTTGTAGATGCTCAGTTCTTACTGTGCTGAACTAAACGATTAAGAATAATGAGAAGCACAACTATCATTAACTAGGAACTTAGTAGATATTTGGAATTTAGCAATATTCGTTCACTGAATGCTCCTAACTCCAATCTATGTGGTGGGCACGACTACCATCCCCCGTTGATAAGAAGAGCAAATGCTTATTTTACCCTAGAGTGGGCAAAAACCTTGCATTGGTGAGTCATGTGGACAAAACTTAAAGGAATATCTTTCCAATTTCAGACCCTGGCTTTGATCTCATCTACTTACCAGACCAATCTAACATCTCTTCGCCTTAGTGTTTTCCATCCTGGGTTGTCACAGCCTCACCCTTCTTGGCATTTCTTCATCCCTCTACATGGGTTGGATGAGGGCAGGCTCACACCCCTGTGTGCATGCGCGCACACACACACACACTCACTCACACGCTCACACATGTCAGCTCTCCCAGACAGGTGCCACTAACAACCTCATTCTGTTTTATAAAACACAATTTTCATTTGAAGACACACAACAGCATGTTATATTCTGAAGTCATGATAGCATCATCAACACATTTCCAATACAAATTTCTGGAAGGCACTTCCACACATTTTCCAATAGATCCAGGTAAAAGACTTGCAGATAAATCACTTCCAAGAATAGGAGAAAGCATTCTTCTCAGAAGCAACCATTGAAAACATAGATTCTTCTTCATCTTTGAGTCACATGACTGCACAGGCCACTTAGCACATGAGGTAGATGTGAAGTTTAAATCAGGTAATGTGGGCAAAGCATTTAGCACAGTGCCCAGCACATAGTGATGAATGATACTTATTATAGCTCCTGTTCCTTTTCAGAGTCATGACATTTAAAGCCATTGCTCAGCTATTTATCCTGGGCTGTTCTTGGGGCCTTGGCCTTTTTATGGTTGAAGAGGTCGGGAAGGTGATTGGATCAGTCATTGCATACACATTCACCATCATCAATGTCCTGCAGGGTGTTTTGCTCTTTGTGGTACACTGTCTCCTTAATCGCCAGGTAAGGGTAATTATTTTGTCTTCACCAGCCAACTCCCAAAGTCTTATTGAATGGTTGTTCCCATTCTCACCCTTCTCTGACCTTGTATATTTGTATTTGGGGTTGCCTTCATTCTGGAAAAAGGGTTTAGGTGATGATTTGGTATGCTGTGTGTTCTGGGTTTCATTAGCATCTGGAAATCTGAGTTCAGGGTGCCTGTGCAATTGGGTTCTGGTGAGACCTGCTCTTTTTTGCAGATGGACACCTTCTTGCTCTACCCTTACATGGGAGAGAGAAGGAGAGAGAGCTTTTATGCCTCTTCTTATCAGGACCCTAATCCTATTGGATCAGGGCTCCACCATTATGAACTCATTTAATCTTTTTTTTTTAATTTTGGAGGATATGTTTTTATTTTCATTTCAAGGTACACCTTTGGATGTGTTCATAAAACTGGAATTGATATTGAAGGTTGGACAAGTTTTCAAATGTTTACTAGTTATTTATAGTTCCATTTTTGTGAAATGTTATGTCCTTTGCTTATTATCCTTGGGGTCTTATGATTTTATTTTTTATGTGAGTTTTTAATATACTTGGAGATATTTATCCTTTTTTATATTTGTTGCCATTTTTTTTTATTTTGGAAAGCAGGATAAAGTCAGGCTCTAGAGTCAGACAGACCTGCATGTGGATTACGACTCCACTACTTCCTTGCTGTGTGACCTGGCAAGTTCTGTAAAATGAGGATTAAAATAATATATTGTCTAAAAATGTAGGACTTGAGTCAATGCTTGTAACTGATACACTTAAATGCCAGTAAATGGTAACTACTGTCAGCTTGTAATTAGGAGTGTCTTAAAATAAGTATAGACCTCATTTAATCTTAATCACTTCTATAAAAATCATCATGTCTTCAAATACAGTCATACCGGGAAGTTAGCGCTTTAACATATGAATTTTGAGGAGACATATTTCAGTCCATAGCAGAGCATGTATCAGTCAGTATAAGGGAGACTCTGATGCAGTAACAAATAGCCACCACCCCCTAATTTCAATGGTTCATAACAGTAAAGGTTATTTCTCGCTCATATTACATAGCTGTGGCTTGATCTACAATGTCTTTACTCTGGGATATAGGTTGAAGGGCAGCCCTTATTTAGAACTTCTTGTGGCAAAAGGAAAGGAAATCCTGGGGGAAGTGTAGCTTAATTAGCTCTCTTTCATTGGGTGGAGCAAGTTCCTTGGCCATACCTGAGTTCACCAGAAAGAGGATACATAAGCCTCTTATAGTGAAGTTAACTTTAGGGAGGGGCACTGGAAAATTGGGCATAATATGCCAAAAACAGAAAGACTATAGCTCTAATGTCAGGTTATCCACTGAGTAGGTCACTGTGTGACCTTGGCCAGCATTCTTAACCTCTCTGAGGTTCAATCTTCTCACCTGTGTATGTGGAAATATCTGCCTTACAGGGTTGAGAAGTAAAAGAATAAATCTCCTAGCACAGTCCTTGGCACACATTAAATTCTTATAAGGGTCATCATTCTATTTTTACTCCACTTAGAAGATTGGAAACAGTTTTCCCGGCTTTTCCCCCTTTGCTATTGAGCAGAACTACCATCAGTAATACTTCATTAATTTCTCTTTCATGTTCTAGTGCCTTCTAAATGCTTGGTACTCTTCATACCCAGAAATAAAGTACAACTTAAGTGCCTTGGTGAAATAATGTTGAAGATTACATGTTTAAATGTCTTTTTAAAACATGTTAAGCAGGTTTCAGGAAGGAATCTACGCAATCACAAGGAGTGGTTCAGCGTAGTGGTTAGTATCGGGGCTCTGATGTGAGAGTGATGAGGTGCTGAATGCTGGCTGATGACCTTGGACAAGTCCATTTACTTCCAACAGCTTCAGCTTCTTTACCTTTAATTGGGAGTAAGAGAAGAACTTTTGTCATTCGGTTTATTTAGGGATGATACTCCATATTGTGTATAATGAAGTGTATTGAGATTGCTAGTGTTCAAGAAATGATGACCATCGTTATGATCACCACCACCACCACCATCACCTGCACTGTCATCATTATCATCATGACCGTCATCACTTCCGTGATCACCACCATCATCTTCACCTTCCTCCTCCTTGTCATTGTCGGGATCATCATCACCACCACCACCCTATAGACTCTATAGAGACTTTGTGACGCCCCACATTAAGTAAATACCCTTTCTACAACGAGGAAGTGGAATTTTAGAATGAATCAACAAAAGGATGTCCAAGACTATACAGCAAACCAATGAGAGGATAGTTGTGGGGCTTGGCATGAGTATCTCTAGCCTCCTATTCGGGTCCTATCTCCCTAAGCAAGCTCCTGATGTGACACAAACCTCTATATTCCTCAGGTGCAAATGGAATACAAGAAGTGGTTTAGTGGAATCTGGAAAGGGGTTGAAACTGAAAGTTTTGAAGTAACGCGCTCTACGACCCAAACCAAAATGGTAAGACCAGCTTCTCTGCAATGCCGTGTACTGGCTGAACCCAACCTCTTGTACTGCCAGGAGTTTCCTGGTCTCTTGATCTGAAGGAAAAGAGAAATTGCATTACTTCCTCCATTATGCTGGTGGTTTTGGTTTTTGAAACCAAAACCAGTGGAACTCTTTTCTTTTGTCTTTTCCTTTTCCTTTCCCTCCCCTCCCCTCCCCTCCCTTCGCTTTCCCTTCCCTTCCTTTCCTTTACCTTCCTGTCCTCCTTCTTCCTCCCTTCCTTCCTCTCCCTCTCTCTCCAGTCTTTCCATGAATATTCAAATTATATTTATCAAAAAAATTGAGTTTATTTAACAATGTTCATTTAACAAAAATTTACTGAGTATTCAGTACGTGCCAGACACTGTTTTAGGTGTGGGGAAACAGCGGAGGATACACTGACAAAAATCCTTGCCCTCACAGAACTGATGTTCTGGTAGGGGGAGGCCAACAGTAAACCCCCAAACATGGTTTATACAGTATTTCACAAAGTGATGTGGGCTACGGAAAAATACAAAGCAGCAAAGAGAAATCAGGACTCATGAGGTGGAGGGCCTTTTGTTTCCAGTAAGGTGGCCACAGTGACAGTCTTTCACTATCTATCATCACTTTCTATTTTAATTCTCTGCATCATGTGCCTCTCTGTATGATATGCCTCTCTTTATGATATGTATCTTACTCTGAAAAAATGAAAATGTTTACCTTTGGTCAGTCTCTGCCCCCTGTAAGTTTTAGTGCTGTGGTTACTATCATTTTCCTTCTACCTAGGGCAATGCCTGGCCCACAAAAGATGCTCACTTAACTTGTTGAGTGTCTAAGATCCTTGTTTATAGATGAGGATGCAGCCTGTTGAAGTCCACATGGTTGGCCCGAAGCTACTCAGCTGGGTACAGGGGTTCAGACTCAGGTCTGTTTTCCTCTGAAAGTTGACAGCTTTCCTTGGTTGTCACCAGAGTTGTTTGTCAGTCCAGATTGTCAACAACTTTTGGGACCAGCTTCCTGGGACATGCACTTTCAGACCGAGGACAATTCTGTTTACTGGCTGCTGACTGTGTCCTAACAGTATATGCCACTTGTTCACCCCTTGGCTGAAACCGCCAGCAGTCAAAGGATATGTCAACCTGAACTGTGTCAAAGAACTGTCCCAACACATGTGGTCTCCAAAAACGTNTCTCCAAAAACGTGTCGCATAGTGGAATCCATTGCATGGACCCTGGGGTTCACCAGATTTGAGTTTGAATCTTGATTCTTTCAGGTCCCAGCTGGTAGATGCTGGGCAAGTAGGTTAACCTCCCTGAGACTTGATTCATTCGTCATTGAAATGTCTGACTGAGGAACAAAACAGTGTACATGAGAGCACTTTGCTCNTGAGGAACAAAACAGTGTACATGAGAGCACTTTGCTCTACTCTGAACCATGTCAACACTACTTGTATTAATACCAAATTATCAAGAGTCAACTATATCAAAGGCCACAAACAGTAATCCTGTCCCCTTATCTTTGGACAACACTTTACATTCCAAAAAGCATGTACTCAGGGTGCCTAAGTGGCTCAGCTGGTGTAGCGTCCCACTCTTGGTTTCAACTCAGATCATGATCTCAGGGCGGTGAGATAGAG
>NC_048221.1:5007742-5007965 GCF_002007445.2 Ailuropoda melanoleuca
TTGCATATAACACCCAGTGCACCATGCAATACGTGCCCTCCTTATGACCCATCACCAGCCTATCCCATTCCTCCCACCCCCCGCCCCTCTGAAGCCCTCAGTTTTTTTCTCAGGGTCCATAGTCTCTCATGCTTCATTCCCCTTTCTGATTACCCCCCTTTCTTTATCCCTTTCTTCTCTTACTGATCTTCCTAGTTCTTATGTTCCATAGATGAGAGAAATC
>NC_048221.1:5008106-5020609 GCF_002007445.2 Ailuropoda melanoleuca
TTGGAAGAGAAGCTGGCCATAGGCTTCTCAGAGGGGAAGACCTTCGGTGTCCTGCTTGAAGATCATGTCTCTTTACTCTGTAGCGTCATTCATGTGAGAGATGGGTAAGAATTTGAGATCCAGGTGAAACTGACTTGTGTTCCATCTCAACTCGAAGTAAGTAGCTGTGTAACTTTGGGGAAATTGCTTGAACCCTCAGTTTCAAGTGTATAACCCCTAAAATAGAAGTAATCATCATACCTTCTGCAGGTCAGGGAACTCAGCTCAGAGGAATATGTGTTTGCTTAAAGGAGCCAATCCCAAAATTAATGAAATACCCAGTTTAAAACATAAGTCCTCCTATGCATCCAGTGTCATGCTGGGCACATTACTTATTTAAACTACATACCAACTCCCCATGACATGGAAGTCTCTTTTAAGTTGGAAGTTAGCAAGCTTTTTCTGTAGAGGGCTATCTAGTAAATATTTCAGGCTTTGCGGGCCATGTGGTCTCTGTTGCAACTATTCAATCCCATCTTTATAACATAACTGCAGCCATAGACATAAATGAATGGACGTGGCTTTGTACCAATAAAACTTTATTTACAAAGACAGGCAGTGGACCAGCCCAGGTCACAGTTTGCAACCTTGGTCTAAGTAATGAGATTACTTGCTATCCCCCCCAAATTCCCTAATACCTACAGTAGAAATATTCCTATTTATTTGAAAAGGAAAATGATTTGTTTTGCTGAGTTTATCTCAATATATTTTCTAGTGGAATATTTTCTAATAGAAATCTGACAGAGGGGCGCCTGGGTGGCACAGCGGTTAAGCGTCTGCCTTCGGCTCAGGGCGTGATCCCGGCGTTCCGGGATCGAGCCCCACATCAGGCTCCTCTGCTATGAGCCTGCTTCTTCCTCTCCCACTCCCCCTGCTTGTGTTCCCTCTCTCGCTGGCTGTCTCTATCTCTGTCGAATAAATAAATAAAATCTTTAAAAAAAAAAAAAGAAATCTGACAGAAACCACTCATGGAAGCCACACAAGTAATTTCAAATTTTCTAATAGCTACATTTAAAAAGGAAACACAGGCATCAAAAAGAATGATTTCTCAACATTTGCTGCAACATGGACGGGACTAGAGGAGATAATGCTAAGCAAAATAAGTCAAGAAGAGAAAGACAATTATCATATGGTTTCACTCATTTATGGAACATAAGAAGTAGGAAGATCGGTAGGAGAAGAAAGGGAAGAAGAAAGGAGGGGGTAAACAGAAGGGGGAATGAACCATGAGAGACTATGGACTCTGGGAAACAAACTGAGGGCTTCACAGGGGAGGAGGTGGGGGAATGGGGTAGGCCAGTGATGGGTATTAAGAAGGGCACATATTGCATGGTGCACTGGGTGTTATACGCAAGTAATGAATCATGGAACTTTATTACTATTTTTTTAATGTTTTTTTATTATATTATGTTAGTCACCATACAGTACATCCCCGTTTTCCTATGTAAAGTTCGATGATTCATTAGTCGCGTATAACACCCAGTGCACCAAGCAACACGTGCCCTCCTCACTACCCATCAGCAGCCTATCCCATTCCCCCACCCCTCCCCTCTGAAGCCCTCAGTTTGTTTCTCAGAGTTCATAGTCTCTCAAATAATGGAACTTTACATCAAAAACTAGGGATGTACTGTATGGTGACTAACATAATAAAAAATTATTATTAAAAAAGTAAAATAAAAAGGAAACACAGGAAATTAATTTTAATATACTTTAACTCAACATATGCAAAGTATTATCATTTCAAGCTGTAATCAATATTAAAAGCATTAATGAGACCATTTATATGTTCTTTTTCATATTGTCTTTGATTTCCAGAATGTATTTTATACTTATATACATTTCAGTTCAGACTGGCCATAGCCTCAGGTGGCTGGTGCTTCTTGTTTTGGACAATGGACTTCTTGGACCTGAATCTCAGTTGTTATGAGATTTAAAAAAAAAAAACTCCAGCTCTTTCCATCCGGGCATCCAGAATGAGATGGAAGGAGAACTCTTGATTTAGAATAGTTTTCTCAGAAATTCATAGGTATCTCTGCCTTATTTTTAATATATAGCATTCTCAGTTTGATCCTTGTTTTCTTTGAAATAACAGTTTTTTCCTTCTTTCCGGTAGTTTGTAGGATTTCCTCTTTTTCCTTGGAGCTAGGACATCTCATTTTATTTTTAATATATTTTTATATTTTTTTCTTATGTAAATACATATACACATGGGAAATACCTATATAGAGATTTTATTCTCTTCTCCCTTACAAAATCTCCACTTGGGAATGTCTTCTTTCAGTATTCTTGCTTGGCATGTTCTAGCTTCTGTTGATCTAAAAATTGTTCCTTTTCACTGAAGGGAAATAGTTGATTGGATTGCATTACTCCTGGTCATCCTGATGAAATTCCTTTTGGATGGGTACTGGCCATCCTGGATATCTCCTCCCTCTTTACCTTTCCCTCTAAATCCTAGAAGAGCTCCTCCACTTACTTTCCTGGCTAATAATTTGGCCTTTTGCATGTTCATTCTGTTACCGAGCACTGTCATTGAAATTTCGGAAACCACAGCTTTAATTTCTCAGACTCTTTTTTGGTTATTGTTCTTTCATTGTACCATCTCCATAGCAACTTCTTCTTCCTTTTACTTGTTAAGATATTTATTGAGATGAAGGGCTTTGTCAAAGGCAAAGACCATGGTTAGATATAGCACATGTATCAACATACGATATACATAAGCAAAATTTTTTTTAAAAAGAAAGGCAAATATGAAATATCTAAGATTAAACCTCTCTGTAACTACACATATTATTTATTTGGCATGATTGCTATTCATCTTTTCAAATCAACAAATAAGTCATAACTTACATAAGTATTAATCAAATTCACTGTTACAACCTTTTTTTGTGTCTCAGACAAAAGATTGAAATACTTCATGGTAACAGACAGTTCGTATAATATGTTGCTCCCCACGACATGAATCCTAATAACAATGAATGATATATGTAATATACATAATTATATAACATAGTAATAATATATTCATATATATCCTATATAATATAATAATATAGTTATAATATTAAAATCTGAAATGTTGATAATAATTAAAAACAAATAACTTGTCTTAATTAAAATATAAAATGAGAACTAGGGGGAGAAATGCTGCTTTATTTTTTGTTATTAAAAATTTGTCCCCAGTCATAGGGAGAGATAATCGACATATAGTTCCGCATAAGTTTAAGGTGTAGAATGACTTGAAGAAAGCCTCTTCTTATATTATTGAAGAAATGACTTCTTGAATCTTTTTGGAGATCCTTTCTGAGGATTTTAAGTTCTCTCCTCTTTCCTGTATTAACTGTGTACCTTAGGCCAGATTTTCCTAGAAAACAGAACCTGAGGCACAACATGTATTCAGGCTTTAAGGGGTTGTGCGTGCAATCCTAAGGCAGCAAGAATGAGGGAAGAAGAGGACGTGAAGCAGGGAAGGAGGGAAAGGAAATTCAAGATGGTGCATCCCTGTGCTGGGCGCTGCCATATAAGACAATGCAGATGGTTGTGTGGCTATGCAAGACTTTCCAGAGGCCACGTATAACTGTGTCTTGGGACAGGACAGTCTTTGGTACAAGGAGAGAGGGAGAAAAAGAGAGAGACCATCTCCTTCTCATCTTGTCCTTCCCCTTAGTCAAGCTTTGCCTCATTGGACTTTCCCTGACTTATTTCGCTCAGCAGAATACCCTCCAGTTCTATCCACATCAGTGTAAATGGTAAGTATACATCCTTTCTGATGGCTGGGTAACATTCTATTGTATGTATATCTATCTATCTATCTATCTATCTATCTATCTATCTATCTATCATCTATCTATCTATCTAGATACATACCATACCTACCACACACATACATACCACATCATCTTTACCCATTCATCTGTCAATGGACATTTGGGGTCTTTCCACAGTTTGGCTATTGTGGACATTGCTACTATGAACAATGGGGTGCAGGTGACCCTTTGGATCATTACATTTGTAACTTTGGGGTAAACACCCAGTAGTGCAATTGCTGAGTCATAGGGTAGCTCTATTTTTAACTTCTTTTTTTTTTAAAGATTTTTTTAATTTATTTATTCGACAGAGATAGAGACAGCCAGCGAGAGAGGGAACACAAGCAGGGGAAGAGGGAGAGGAAGAAGCAGGCTCATAGCGGAGGAGCCTGACGTGGGGCTCGATCCCATAACACCGGGATCATGCCCTGAGCCGAAGGCAGACTAAGCGCTTAACCTCTGCGCCACCCAGGCGCCCCTCTATTTTTAACTTCTTGAGGAACCTCCATACTGCTTCCCAGAGGGGCTGCACCAGCTTGCATTCCACCAAGAGGGTAAGAAGGTTCCCCTTTCTACACATCCTTGCTAACATTTGTTGTTTCCTGCCTTGTTAATTTTAGCCATTCTGACTGTTGTGAGGTGGTATCTCATTGTGCTTTGATTTGAATTTCCCTGATGGCAAGGGATGTGGAGCATTTTTTCATGTGTCTGTTGGCCATTTGTACGTCTTCTTTGGAGAAATGTCTGTTCATGGTCTTGATATAATTGTTGTGGCAGACACTTCTCCAAAGAAGATACACGAATGGCTAACTTCTTTACAGATCTTGGATTCTAACCCTTTATCTGAATTGTCATTTGCAAATATCTTCTCCCATTCCATAGTTTGCCTTTTAGTTTTGTTGACCGTTTCCTCTGCAGTGCAAAAGATTTTTATCTTGATGAGTCCCAACAGTTCATTTTTGCTTTTGTTTCCCTTGCCTTTGGAGATATGTCTTGATATAATTGTTGTGGCAGACACTTCTCCAAAGAAGATACACGAATGGCTATCAGACACATGAAAAAATGTTCAACATCATTAGCCATCAGGGAAATTCAAATCAAAACCACATTGAGATACCACCTTACACCAGTTAGAATGGCAAAAATTGACAAGGCAGGACAACAAATGTTGGAGAGGATGTGGAGAAAGGGGAGCCCTCTTACACTGTTGGTGGGAATGCAAGCTGGTACAGCCACTTCAGAAAATATATGGATGCTCTTCAAAAGGTTAAAAATAGAGCTACCCTATGACCCAGCAATTGCACTACTGAGTATTTACAACAAAGATACAGATATAGTGAAAAGAAGGGGCACATGCACCCCAATGTTCATAGTAGCAATGTCCACAATAGCCAATCTGTGGAAGGAGCCGAGATGTCCTTCAACAGATGAATGGATAAAGAAGATGTGGTCCAGATATACAATGGAATATTACTCAGCCATCAGAAAGGATGTTTACCTACCATTTGCATCAACATGGATAGAACTGGAGTGGATTATGCTAAGTGAAGTAAGTCAAGCAGAGAAAGACAATTATCACATGGTTTTACTCATATGTGGAACATAAGGAATAGCACAGAGAATATTAGGAGAAGGAAGGGAAAAATTAAGGGGGGATACGAACCGTGGGAGACCATGGCTTCTGGGAAACAAACTGAAGGTTTTAGAGGGGAGGGGATTGGGGGTTGGGTTAGCCCAGTGTTGGGTATTAAGGAGGGCATATATTGCAATGAGCACTGGGTGTTATATGCAAACAATGAATCATGGAACCCTACATCAAAAACTAATGATGTACTGTATGGTGACTAACATAAGAAAATAAATAAATAAATAAATAAATAAATAAATAAATAAATAAATAAATATGGAAGCTGTGTGGCTGAGGTCAAAAATGTTGCTGCCTCTGTTCTCCTCTAGGATTTTGATGGATTGTTGTCTCACGTTTAGGTCTTTCATCCATTTTGAGTTTATCTTTGATACATGGCGTAAGAGGATGGTCCAGTTTCATTCTGAATGTGCCTGTCCAATTTTCCCAATGCCCTTTGTTGAAAAGACTGTTCTTTTTCCATTGGATATTCTTTCCTGCTTTGTTGAAGATTAGTTGATAGAGTTGAGGGTCCATTTCTGGGTTCTCTATTCTGTACAATTAACCTGTGTCTGTTTTTGCACCAGTACCATACTGTCTTGATCATTACATCTTTGTAATAGAGCTTGAAGTCAGGCATTGTGATGCCAACTGCTCTGGTTTTCTTTTTCAGCATTCATCTGGCTATTCAGGGTCTTTTTTGGTTGCATACAAATTTCAGGATTATTTGTTCCTGCTCTGTGAAAAATGTCAATGGTATTTTGATAGGAATTGTGTTGAATATTTAGAATGCTCTGGGCAGCATAGACATTTTCTCAATATTTATTCTTCCATTCCATGAGCATGAAATGTTTTTCCATTTCTTTGTGTCTTTGTCAATTTCTTTCATAAGTGTTCTGTGGCTTTTAGAGTACAGAACTTTTACCTCTTTGGTTAGGTTTATTCCTAGGTATCTTATGATATTTGGTGCAATTGTAAATAGGATCAATTCCTTTTTTTTAAGGTTTTATTTATTTATTTGTCAGAGAGAGAGAGAGCATAAGCAGGGGGACCAGCGGGCAGAGGGAGAAGTAAACTCCCCACTGAGCAGGGATCCTGATGTGGGACTTAGTCCCAGGTCTCTGAGATCATGACCTGACATGAGGGCAGGAGCTTAACTGACTGAGCCACCCAATGGGATCCCAATGAGATTGATTCTTTAATTTCTCTTTCTTCTGTCATATTGTCACTGTATAGAAATGCCACTGATTTCTGTGCATTGATTTTGTATACTTCCACGTTGTTGAATTGATGTATGAGTTCTAGCAATTTTGAGGTGGAGTATTTTGTGTTTTCCACATAGAGTACCATGTCATCTGCGAAGAGTGAGAGTTTGACTTCTTCTTGGCCAATTTGAAAGCCTTTTATTTCTTTTTGTTGTCTGATTGCTGAGGCTAGGACTTCTAGTACTATGTTGAGCAACAGTGGTGAGAGTGGACATCCTTGTCACGCTCCTGACCTTAAGGGAAAAGTTCTCAGTGTTTCCCCAATGAGAATGATATTCACTGTGGGCCTTTCGTAGATGGCTTTTATGATATTGAGGTATGTTCCATCTATCTCTATACCATAGAGAGCTTTAATTAAGAATGGATGCTGTATTTTGTCAAATGCTTTTTCTGCATCAATTGAGAGGATCATATGGTTTTTGTCCTTTCTTTTATTAATGTGATATATCATTTTGATTGATTTGCAAATGTTGAACTACCTTGCATCCCAGGAATAAATCTCACTTGGTTGTGGTGATTAATCCTTTTAATATACTATTGAATCCTATTGGCTAATATCTTGTGAGTATTTTTGGCATCCATGTTCATCAGGGATATTGTCTGTAATTCTCCTTTGTCTTTGTCTGGTTTTGGGATCAAGGTAATGCTGGCCTCATGGAAGGGGTTTGGAACTTTTCCTTCTATTTCTATTTTCTTCAGAAGAATAGGTGTTAGTTATTATTTAAATGTTTGGTATGGTGACTAACAAAACATAATATTATTATAAAAAAAATAAATAAATGTTTGGTAGAATTCCCCTGAGAAGCCACCTGGCCCTGGACTCTTGTTTGTTGGGAGATTTTTGGTTACTGCTTCAATTTACTTACCGGTTATGGGTGTGTTCAGATTTTCTATTTCTTCCTGTTTCAGTTTTGGTGGTTTGTAAGTTTCCAAGAATGCATCCATTTCTTTCTGATTGTCTAATTGTTAGGATATAGTTGCTCGTAATATGTTCTTAAAATTGTTTGTATTTCCTTGGTGTTGGTCATGATCTCCCCTCTTTCATTCATGGTTTTACTAATTTTGGTCCTTTCTCTTTTCTTTTGGATAAGTCTGGCAGGGGTTTTATTGATCTTATTCTCTCAAAGAACCAGCTTCTAGTTTCGTTGCTCTGTTCTGCTGTTCTTTTGGTTTCTATTTCATTGATTTCTGCTCTTCTGCTACTTGGTTCAGGCTTTATTTGCTGTTCTTTCTCCAGCAACTTTAGGTGTAAGGTTAGCTTGTGTATTTGAGACTTTTCTCAAAACTTTTGAGAATTTTTCAAAAAAGGCTTGTACTGCTATGTACTTCCATCTTAGAACCACCTTTGCTGTCTCCCAAAGGTTTTGAACAGTTGTGTTTTCATTTTCATTTGTTTCCATGAATTTTTAAAATTCTTCTTTAATTTCCTGGTTGACCCCATTCATTATTTAGTAGGATGCTATTTAACCTCCAAGTATTTGAGTTCCTTCCAAATTTCCTCTTGTGATTGAGTTCAAGTTTCAAAGCTGTGGCCTGAAAATATGCAGGGAATAATCCCAATATTTTGGTTCTGGTTGAGGCCTGATTTATGATCCAGTATGTGATCTATTCTGGAGAATGTTCCGTGTGCACTTTTTTTTATAATAATATTTTTTATTATATTATGTTAGTCACCATACAGTACATCCCTGGTTTTTTATGTAAAGTTCAATGATTCATTAGTTGCATATAACACCCATGCAATACATGCCCTCCTTACTACCCATCACCAGCCTATCCCATTCCTCCACCCCCCTCCCCTCTGAAGGCCTCAGTTTGTGCACTTGAGAAGAGTGTGTATTCTATTGCTTTAGGATAGAATGCTTTGTATGTATCAGTGAAGTCCATCTGGTCTAGTGTGTCATTCAAAGCCCTTGTTTCTTCGATGTTTCTTCGATGATCTGTCCATTGCTGTGAGTGGAGAGTTGAAGTCCCCTACTATTATTGTATTATTATTAATCTGTTTCTTTAATTTGGTTATTAATTGGTTTATATACTTGGCTGCTCCCAAGTTAGGAGCATAAATATTTACAGTTGTTAGGTGTTCTTGATGTATAGACACTTTAAGTATGGTATAATGTCCCTATTCATCCCTTACTACAGTATTTTGTTTAAAATCTAATTTGTCTGTTATGAGGATTGCTACCCCAGCTTTGTTTTGAATTCCATTAGCATTATAAATTGTTCTCCACTCCCTCACCTTCAGTCTGGAGGTGTCTTTATGTCTAAAATGAGTCTCTTGTAGACAGCATATGGATGGGTCTTGCTTTTTTTAATCCAATCTGATACCCTGTGTCTTTTGATTGGAGCATATAGCCCATTTACATTCAGAGTAACTATTGAAATATGTGAACTTAGCACCATTGTATTGCCTGTAAAGTCCCTGTTTCTGTAAATTGTCTCCTTTTCTTTCTGTTCTATGTTACTCTTGGGCTCTCTCTTCCCTTACAGGATCCCCTTAATATTTCTTGCAGGGCTGGCCTGGTAGTCACATATACTTTTAGTCTGTCTGTCCTGGAAACTCTTTATCTCTCCTTCCATTCTGAATGACAGCCTTGCTGGGTAAAGTATTCTTGGCTGCATGTTCTTCTCATTTAGTACTCTGAATATATCATGTGAGCCCTTTCTGGCCTGCCAGGTTTCTTTGGATAGTTCTGATGTTTAATCTGATGTTCCTCCATCAGTAGGTAAGGAGCCTCTTGTCTCGAACTTCTCTCAGTATTCTCTCTTTTTCTCTAAAATTTGCAAGCTTCACCATTATATATCAGGGTGTTGATCTATTTTTATTGATTTTGGGAGGGGTCCTCTCTGCCTCTTGGACATGAATGCTTGTTTCTTTCCCCAGATTAGGGAAGTTCTCAGTGGTGATTTGCTCAAATATACTTTCTGGCAGTCTCTCTCTATCTCTCTTCACCCTCAGGGACCCCAATAATTCTGACATTGGATCATTTCATAGCATCATTAATTTCTCAAAGCCTTTCTTCATGGGCTGTTAGTTGTCTTTCTTTTCCTCAGCTTCCTTCCTTTCCATCAGCCTGTCTTCTAGATCACTTACTTTCTCTTCTGCCTCATTCACCCTAGTTGTTTAAGCAGCCAATTTAGACTGCATCTCCATTATAACATTTTAAAGTTCAGCCTGATTAGATCTCATTTCTACACTAAGAGATACCCTACTGTCTTTTATGTTTTTTTCAAGCCCAGCTATTAACTTTATTATTCTTATCCTGAATTCCATCACTGACATCTTACTTATATCCATATCGATTAGATCTGTGGCAGAGAACATTGCTTCTGGTTCTGTCTTTTGTTTTGAATTCCTCCTTCTAGTGATTTTGCCCAGAGAAGAATGGGTGAGTGAGTGAGCAGAATCAAAAAAACCAATCACCATCCAAGCAAAATACACACTGGACAAATCCAAATGGATCAGAAACCAAAACAGAAAAGCAAACAAAAACAAGAGAAAAACAAAACAAAAAACAAAAAGAGAACAAAAGGGCGAAGGGGAAGACAGATTATAATCTCATAGGATGGACAAACCAGGGTGATCCACTTGTTCCCAGGTGAATTTTGGTCAGTGTGTTAGAAGATGCTAAATCCCAAAATTGCAAAGAAGCAAAACTTATATACATACAAAAATAAAATTTAATAGAATACAAAAAGGCCAAAAATGAAGCATATCTCTATAAATTGTAGATATAAAAAATAAAAGTTAAAAAGCAAATAAAAAACATACAGTTGATAAAATAAAAAACTACTTGAAATGGGGGAAAAAAGAGAAATGGAAAATTTTAGACTGAAAGATAAATGCATCATGAGAAAAACCTGAAGTTCTATATACTTTTTTCCCCTAGCACTGGAGTTTTACAGTCTTGTGTGATCCCTAAACTAGCTGTGCACCTGTTCTTCCAGTTTGTCTTCTGGGGGAGGGACCTGCTGTGCAGCTTCTCAGGTGTCTTTGCCTGGGCTGAGTTGCACATCCCCTTGCCAGGGGGCTGGGGTGAGTGTAAGCTGGTCCTCTGTGGGGCTTTGTTCCCCCAAAGGCTTTCCACACCTCTTTAGAGGATCAGAATAAAAATGGCCATGCCCCAATCTCCAGCCCCAGAGCCAAAAGATCCCAGTCGCCCCTCTTCAGTAAACCCTTCTGGACCAACAGTCTTTACTTTTGTGTGTGCCAAACTCCACAACTCCTGTGTTTGGTGTCCATGGCAGTCTCCCTGGGGTAGTCTGAGGTACCTGTGTTACTGCCCTTTGTGTGCCCTGGGGCTGAGAGCAGTTGTGGGTTCATGCACGTACCCACTCCACCACTCCCAGGGGGATGGCTGACTGTCACCCTACTGTCCTTTCTGGGGCCATTACCCTGAGAGCGGTTGCTGGTCATGGGTGCACCTGTTTAATCCCTCCCAGGGGATGGCAGACAGTCCAGCCTTTTTCAGGGTGCTCAGGCAGAGAGCAGTCACCCCATTGGCCTAGCTCATGGTTTATGGCGACCTGAGTTAAGATTCCCCTCCTGGCCTCGCTGACTGTAACCAGTTTCCGCACTTCAATGCTTGGGCAGTCCACCAGTTCAGGCACCTCTGTTAGTACTGTAACTCCGTGGATCCTGATACCACACTGACACACCTAGAATTCTGCCCTTTTCGCCCTCTGAGTCCCTTTCAGACAGGGATGTTTCTCACTGGAACAGATTTCTAAGAGTTCTGATTTTGTCCCCTGGGGCTATATCACTTTCCAGTAGCCAGCTTATGGAGGCTCCCTCCCCTTCCATTTATCTTCTGGTATTTTCTCTCAGATTCATGTCTCCATACCTCCTGTCTTGCAAAAAACAATCTCTTTTCTGCTTGTAGAGTTCCAGATATTTTTCCTTACATCTCAGGCTGAATTCATGGGTGTTCAGAATGGTTTGATAGTTGTCCAGCTAAATTCAAAAGACCAGATGACATGAGGTCCCCTACTCTTCTGCCATCTTGCCTCCTCCTCCTCAGTGGTCACTTTTCTGTTTGTAGAATTGCAACAATTCTTTTCCTAGATTTCAGGTTTCATTTTCAGGTGTTCAGAATGATATGATAGATAACTAGCTGAATTCAAGGACCAGATGAAACAGAGGTCTCCTATTTCTCCACCATCTTCCCTCTGACTGAAACCTATATTTTAAAAGCCCTATTAAGGGACCTCCACACTGTTTTCCAGAGTGGCTGTACCAATTTGCATTCCCACCAACAATGTAGGAGAGATCCCCTTTCTCCACATCCTCTTCAGCAATTGTTGTTTCTTGCCTTTTCAATTTTTGCCATTCTCTGGAAAACAGTGTGGAGGTCCCTTAAAAAGTTGAAAATTGAGCTACCCTATGACCCAGCCATTGCACTACTGGGTGTTTACCCCAAAGAGACAGACATAGTGAAGAGAAAGGCCATATGAACCCCAATGTTCATAGCAGCATTGTCCACAATAGCCAAATCATGGAAAGAACCGAGATGCCCTTCAACAGATGAATGGATTAAGAAGTTGTGGTCCATATATACAATGGAATATTACTCAGCTATCAGAAAGAACGAATTCTCAACATTTGCTGCAACATGGACGGCACTGGAGGAGATAATGCTAAGTGAAATAAGTCAAGCAGAGAAAGACAATTATCATATGATTTCTCTCANAGGCCATATGAACCCCAATGTTCATAGCAGCATTGTCCACAATAGCCAAATCATGGAAAGAACCGAGATGCCCTTCAACAGA